>NC_016089.4:18643572-18779460 GCF_000004515.6 Glycine max
CGGGACCTTTGCTTGTGGCATGCAACTTTTGTTTGGTCCTGTGAGGTGCTTGGCACCCATCATTAGGCAATTTGTGAAGTTCCGGGACATGCCGGAAATCAAAAGAAGGTATTGATGCACAATCCGTAAGGTTCCGTGACACACCGGAAATCAAAAGGAAGCATCGTTGTACAATTAGTGAGGTTCCGTAACATTCCGTAAGTCAAAAAAGGGGATGATTATGTAATCCGCAAGGTTCCGTAACGTTACGGAAAGAAAACAAGTATCGTTGCGAAATCTGTAAGTTTTCGTAACTTTACGAAAAAATAATCACCAAAAAAGGGCAAGAGGGGTGTATTTAGTAAAAATGGGGGTGCAAATAGCAACCAGGCCCACTTGGGCCCTCCAGAAGATTCCTCCAGAAGGCTGTTGCTTCTGGAGGAAGCAACCTTGCTCGCCTGGACGAGCTGGGTGGCAAGCTTCTCCCCCAATTTTCTATAAATAGGGGGAGAAGTGAAGTAGAAAAGGGTTCAGCCCCTTAGGCACTTCTCTCTCTTTCGAATTTGCTTAGGAAAATTGTTTCTGTGAAGAAAATCCAAGCCGAGGCGCTTCCGTAACGTTTGCGTGAGTGATTTCGCGAAGGTTTTCGACCGTTCTTCGACGTTCTTCATTTGTTCTTCATCGTTCTTCAGTCTTTAACGGGTAAGTACCTCAAACCAAGCTTTTCAATCCATTCTATGTACCCGTGGTGGTCCACATTTGGTTTCATGTATTTTTATTCTCATTTTCATTTACTTTTTATACCCCCTTTTGACGTGCTTAAGCCATTTAGTTAAGTCATTTCTCGCTTAACCTAAAAATAAAAATAAATTTCCACCGATCGTTTGAATTGTACCATCCGTTAACTTTGGTTGAAATGAATTCCGACCGATCGATCGTGCCGCAACCACGTTGGAAATAAAAAAAAGAGGTAAATAATAATATAATAATAAAAAAATACCTTTTAGTAAAATAAAGCGAAAAATCAATCGGACGTTTTCTCTTTGGTATTTCTCATTCTTAATTGAATTGACTAAATAACTAAAGTGAAACTAAGGCTAAAATCGACTCGCCTAGTCAAGCTCGTCCACAAAAATAGGATTTTGAAAGTTTATCATTTTTTGTTTCTTGCTAAGTAAAATGGATCATTTTCAAGGTCCAACGCCTTAAAATGATCACCTTTTAAGTAAAAAAGAATCACTTGATTCACGCATAAGAAAGAACTACGTAGGTCTGATTTCCTTATCACAATTGAGGAATACGTAGGAGCAAAGGGAAACACCCTTGTTGACCACAAAAAGAGGAAAATATAAAAAGGGTATAAAAGATATAAAGAACGTAAAAGGGAACGTAAAAATCTAAGTCATGTTTGCACATTTGATTAAAGGTTGCCGTCTCTTATGACGGACGTGTGCGTTGCTAATACCTTCCCCGTGCGTAAATACAACTCCCGAGCCTTTCACTTAAAAGTTCGTAGATCGCGTCTTTTCCAGTTTTTCCGACGTTTTCCTCAAATAAACGTTGGTGGCGACTCCGCGCGTATTCCTTTCGTGGAACACGCATCCCGCGAGTCACGCGTCGCCCTCCTGCCGAAGGGTAGGTTGCGACAGTTGGCGACTCCGCTGGGGACATTTTAGAGAGTTAGGCCATTTAATCTTGTGCAATGTTTTATCATGACTTTCTCCTTTGATTGGTTTCCCTTTATTTGTCTTATGTTCTTGTGTATATAAACTCTTTGTTGCTTTTAGTGCATTTTTTTTAAAATGTATGCATGAGGTGAATATTTATTCATTCGATGCACACAAACACCAAACACTATTTGCACACACTGTGAGTTGAAAAAGGGCCTTATACCCGGGTTCATGGGAACATAAGGAGTGGAGGTGAATCTGTGATCATGCTAGGTCTCCGACTTGCTTGATTATAGTGAACCCTCATCTAGAGTTTTTCTCTTTGAAAACATACTGTTGCTAGTAGTCCCTACTGCTGCTGTATGTTCTTCGAAGGGGATGATACCTCTAGAAACCATCAAGAGAGACATGACTACTTTGGGGGTTATCACTAAAAGCCTAGTTAACTCTCTCCCTTATAGGTCCCTTAAATAGGGGCACGGAGCAAACACGCTGCGTGCCATTTTTCACTGCCATGCATAAATATCATATACCCTTTTGCTTATATTCAGTAAGTATTGTCATACTATGTATATTCCCGTATTGCACCTTTTTTTCATATGCATCGCACACGGGTTCTGTCTTGATCCCCTCTATAGACAAATCAACCGAGGGTTCGGGTCCCCGTCTTAAATACATGCGTTGGGGCACTTAGCTACCCCTAGACGTTGTGTCTAAGAAGGGGACAGTTCCTCGGGCTCCCGCATTCCTAAAATACATCTGTGTCATATGCATTCCTTCATGCATTCATCCATTCCACCCATGAGATGTCGGAGTTTTGATTTGCACCAGCTTTTGTCTCACTTTAGTAAGCATGGGGACAAATCAAACCAGCAAGAGGTTTTACCAAGTCAAGGTTAAAGGCCTAGATACCACCAGCATCAAGGAATTAGGGCGGTTGATGGAACCTCTCCAAATGCAAGCCTTCCGCAAGACTTACGGAAAGATCTTAGATTTGACCATAGCAGAGGTATCCATAGAGGCCATTGTGTCACTCACCCAATACTACGACCAGCCTTTGAGATGCTTCACATTCGGAGACTTCCAATTGGTACCAACCATTGAAGAATTTGAGGAGATTCTAGGATGTCCTCTTGGGGGAAGAAAACCATATCTTTTCTCCGGGTGTCTCCCCTCTTTGAGCAGAATTGCAACTGTGTTCAAGGATTCAGCAAGAGGTTTGGACCGCGTAAAACAGACTCGAAACGGCATAGCGGGCCTACCACGGAAGTACCTAGAAGACAAAGCGAGGGATATGGCAAGTCAAGGAGATTGGGTCCCGTTTATGGATGTGTTAGCATTGCTAAATTTTGGGGTCGTCCTCTTTCCAAACGTAGATGGTTTGGTGGACCTAGCAGCAATCGACGCTTTCCTTGCATACCACCATAGCAAGGAAAGTCCGGTGGTAGCTGTCTTGGCAGATTTATTTGACACATTTGACCGAAGGTGCGAGAAGAGTAGCGCACGGATCATCTGATGCTTGCCCGCTCTCTGTGTTTGGTTGGTTTCGCACCTGTTCCAGCAAGACACTAGGCATCCATGTCCGCTCCAAAGCCATCGCTCGTGTGCTGAAAAGAGAAGAATAGATTGGGACCAACTTTTGGCTGGTGTAGGAGGTAGAACAATCAATTGGTTCCCCCGATGGAAGGAAGGAAAGGAGGGAGTCCTTTTCTCGTGTAAAGGGTACCCAAACATTCCGCTAATAGGAACGAGGGGTTGTATTAACTACAATCCCGCGCTCGCTATAAGACAACTAGGGTACCCCATGAGGGGAGCACCGATGGAAGAAAGCATGTCTCCTTTCCTTGTAAGGGATTTCGGCGCGCAAAATTTCAAAGCTATACAAAGAATCCATAAGGCATGGGAAACCCCGTTAAGGAAAGATCAAGAACTTAGGGGCATTCGTAACGGCATCATTGGGGGTTATCATGAATGGCTGAAAGTTCATATACGAGGTTTAGATTGGCTCGCCAAGTTAAAAGTCGTCAGTGAAGACAGTTTCGAAGCACCGGAAGAAGACGGAGAAGTCCAAGCTCTCAAAAGCGAGTTAGGAAAGGCGAAACTTGCCAAGGAGAAGTTCAAGTTAGCCGCTACACACATCCGGAAGGAATGTGCCGGATTACGGGAAGAGAATGCAACTACCGCAAAAGCCCTTGAACAAGAGACCAAGAGGGCTCGCAAGGAAGAGTATGGTTGTAACAAATTTCGCAGAGCTCTGTGGGGTAGCAACAGTGAACTCAAGCTGCGAAGGGAAGAGAGGGACCAGTCGCGAGTACATAGCATGGTCTTGAAAGAGGAGTTAGTTGTCTGTTCGAGGTCCAAAAGGAGCTTGTCTCAGCGTTTATGCGAGACGGAGACCAACATGCTAGCTATCATCGCCAAGTACCAAGAAGAGTTAAGTCTAGCCACGGCCCACGAGCATAGGGTCGCGGACGAGTATGCCCAAGTATACGCGGAAAAAGAGGCTAGAGGAAGGGTGATCGACTCTTTACACCAAGAGGCAACCATGTGGATGGATCGGTTTGCTCTTACCTTGAACGGGAGTCAAGAACTTCCCTGATTGTTAGCTAAGGCCAAGGCAATGGCGGACACTTACTCCGCCCCCGAAGAAATTCATGGGCTTCTCGGCTATTGTCAGCATATGATAGACTTAATGGCCCATATAATTAGAAACCGCTAGGAAACTTGTATGGTCTCTCAGATCTTGACTAGATATGACTTTTTGAAATAAAATGAGTTGGTCCCATGTTTCTACTCCAAAAATCTTTTGCGAATCAAATCACTCCTGCATTTTATCTCTAGCATGCATTTTTTTTCTTTCTTTACCCACTCCTCACGTTTGGTTTTTTTAGGGAAAAACACCATAACTAAACGCGCCACAAGGCATCCCTATCGCACCAGATCCAAATCTAGAACGATGGGTGATCAAGAGGAGACACAGGAACAGATGAAAGCCGACATGTCGGCTCTGAAAGAACAGATGGCTTCCATGATGGAGGCCATGTTAGGAATGAGGCAGCTCATGGAGAAAAACGTGGCCACCGCTGCCGCTGTCAGTTCGGCTGCCGAAGCAGACCCAACTCTCTTGGCTACCGCGCGCCATCCTCCCTCAAACATAGTAGGGCGGGGAAGGAACACGCTGGGGCATGACGGCAACCCACATCTGGGATACAACCGAGCGGCTTACCCTTATGGATTGCCGCCCAACTACTCACCACCTGTCCTGCAAGACGATGCGGGCCATATTGCTTCTCCCGTCCTTGAAAGAGAGCCTCCCCAACAGCCCGACGAGGTCCACGAAGACCCTCAAGACTATGCTCGCAGGGATGTCGAGTTCTATCCCCCGATCCCCGAAGGGCCGGCACCCAGCACGTTGCCTCAGCCCAACATCACAACACAACCAATAGTTTTGTCCATGGAAGGACCGCCCCCGGCAACTGAGGAAAGGAGGAAGCTCGATCTCCTCGAGGAGAGATTGAGGGCCGTAGAAGGATTTGGCAACTATCCGTTCGCAGATATGACGGATCTCTGCTTAGTACCCGATGTTGTTATCCCCCCGAAGTTCAAAGTACCGGACTTCGACAAATATAAAGGGACGACTTGTCCCAAGAACCATCTCAAGATGTACTGCCGCAAGATGGGCGCACACTCTAAGGATGAGAAGCTATTAATACACTTTTTTCAAGATAGCTTGGCCGGAGCCGCAGTAGTTTGGTACACTAATTTGGAAGCTTCCCGTATCCGTACTTGGAAGGATCTGATTACTGCCTTCCTAAGGCAATATCAGTATAATTCCGATATGGCTCCCGATCGCACTCAGCTGCAGAATATGTTCAAGAAAGAGGGCGAAACCTTTAAAGAATACGCACAGCGGTGGAGAGACCTGGCAGCACAAGTGGCTCCTCCCATGGTCGAGAGAGAGATGATCACTATGATGGTAGACACGTTGC
This sequence comes from Glycine max, assembly GCF_000004515.6. NCBI lineage: Eukaryota > Viridiplantae > Streptophyta > Magnoliopsida > Fabales > Fabaceae > Glycine > Glycine max. The sequence continues at coordinate 18,649,211 of NC_016089.4, forward strand.
CAGTGTTCTACTATGAGAAGCTAGTAGGTTACATGCCGTCCAGCTTCGCGGACCTAGTGTTCGCCGGGGAAAGAATCGAGGTAGGATTGAAAAGAGGAAAGTTCGATTACGTTTCCTCCACGAGTGCGAATGCCAAAAGAATCGGGACAACGGGGGCAAAAAGGAAGGAAGGAGATACCCATGCTGTCTCTTCAACGCCCGCATGGGTCAAACCCCCGCAGACACCTCATGGTACCCATCAGTATGCGCAACATCACCCAAGCTTCTCGGCTCACACCGGGAACGCCTCTAGTTCAGCAACTGTGCAGCCTAAGGCACCCACCCAGAGGGAAGCTCCCCAAGTTCCAACTCCAAACACAACTTGACCGGCCGGCAATTCAAACACAATGAGGAACTTCCCTCCGAGGCCATTTCAAGAATTCACCCCACTCCCAATGACGTATGAAGACCTCTTGCCGTCCCTCATCGCCAACCAATTGGCCGTGGTAACTCCCGGAAAGGTCTTCCAACCCCTTTTCCCAAAGTGGTATGACCCTAACGCGACTTGCAAGTACCATGGGGGCGCCCCGGGGCATTCCATTGAAAAATGCTTGGCCTTTAAACACAAGGTCCAACATTTGATAGATGCTGGATGACTGACTTTTCGAGAGGATCGGCCCAATGTGAAAACCAACCCACTCGCCAATCATGGAGGGGGAGCGGTTAATGCCGTTGAGTCTGATAGGCCGCGCAGGTCTAAACCTTTAAGGGATGTGGCAACCCCTAGGAGGTTTATCTTTGAGGCCCTACAAAAGGGAGGTGTGATTCCCCATAGTGGGCGTAAGGAGGATTCCTGTTTGCTGCATTCCGGCGAGCTGCACGACATGGAAACATGTTTGGGAGTAGAGGAATTGTTACAGCGGATGATAGATCAAGGTCGACTGGAAGTTGGCAGTGAAGGAAGAGAGGAGCAGCACATATGCATGCAGTCCACGGATGGGAGCACTGTTGTAAAGCCCAAACCCATGGTGATATACTTCACCAAGGGCACAACTTTGCAAAAGCCCGGACACCCCTTGGCAGCTAAACCTGTCCCTTTCCCGTACCGAAATAGCCACGCAGTCCCATGGAGATATACACCTCCGAGGGGGAAGGAAGAAGAATTCACCGACGTCAACTCATTGTCGGCTAAGGTAACAAATATCACGGGACCGAGTGGTGTGACCCGTAGCGGTCGTGTGTTTGCACCCCCGGACCTACCAGTCCAACCCGCCAACGTCAAGGGGAAAGCAAAAGTGGTGGAGGAACAAGATGACGAAGCACCCCTCACTTCGAATAAAGATATTCCGGCGAAAGGTCTTCCGGAGAAAAAAGATGGTAAAAAGGAGGTGTCACTAGAGGAAGCCAGCGAGTTCCTCCGTATAATTCAGCAGAGCAAATTCAAGGTTATCGAACAGCTCAACAAAACCCCGGCCAGGGTCTCGCTGTTGGAGTTACTCATGAGCTCCGAGCCTCATCGGGCTCTGCTAGTGAAGGTTTTGAACGAGGCCCATGTGGCCCAAGACATCTCGGTAGAAGGTTTCGGAGGGCTGGTCAATAATATCACTGCCAACAACTATCTCGCCTTTTCCGAAGAAGAAATCCCCGCCGAGGGGAGAGGGCATAACAAAGCTTTGCACGTATCAGTCAAGTGTATGGACCATATCATAGCCAAGGTGCTCATCGATAATGGTTCCAGTTTAAACGTGATGCCTAAGAGCACTTTGGAGAAATTACCATTCAATGCCTCCCACCCAAAGTCGAGTTCAATGGTGGTTCGTGCCTTCGACGGCACCCGCCGAGAGGTTAGGGGAGAGATCGATCTCCCAGTACAGATAGGCCCTCACACATGCCAGGTTACCTTCCAAATAATGGACATTAACCCCCCCTACAGCTGTCTGTTGGGGCGTCCGTGGATCCACTCAGTGGGAGTTGTTCCCTCTACACTCCACCAAAAGTTGAAATTCGTAGTGGAAGGGCATCTGGTCATCGTATCAGGCGAGGAAGACATCTTGGTGAGTTGCCCATCCTCTATGCCTTATGTGGAGGCCGCAGAGGAGTCATTAGAAACCGCTTTCCAGTCTTTCGAGGTGGTAAGCATTTCCTCCGTGGATTCCTTCTCTGGGCAAGCTTTCCTATCCGATGCAGCAGTAATGATGGCCCGAGTTATGTTGGGGAACAATTACGAACCCGGAATGGGTTTAGGCAAAGACAACGGCGGCATAACTAGCCTGATAAATGCCAAAGGAAATCGTGGGAAGTATGGGTTAGGCTATAAGCCCACTCGGGCAGATATAAAGGGAAGCATCGCGGGAAGGAAGAGCGGTAGTCAAAGCTCGCGGTTGAGACAAGAAGGTGAAGGAAGCCCACCCTGCCACATAAGTAGGAGCTTTATAAGCGCGGGTCTGGGGGACGAAGGTCAAGTGGTCGCGATATACGAAGATGGTGTTCCGAGTACATTGGATTTGGTACGATCATGCCCTCCTGATTTCCAGCTGGGAAATTGGCGAGTGGAAGAACGCCCCGACATTTACGCGACGAGCAAAATGTAAACCTTTACGGTTTTAAAAGCTCTATAGTTGGGCCTAAGCTTTAGAGTTTTTCTTTTGTTAAGGCTTTGTGTCTTTTGTTTTTGAATTTATAATACAAGGATCTTTCTTCATCTGTTCCTACGTCTCTACCCATTCTCATCCATTTGCATGTTTACTTCTTTATTTCTGAAACGGCAGATCCGATGACGAGTCCCCCGAAGGTACTAATACCTGGGACCCGCCTATCAACTTCGAGCAAGAAACGAATCAAACGGAAGATGAAGGGAACGAGGATGTGAGACTTCCCCTAGAATTAGAAAGGATAGTCGCCCATGAGGACCAAGAAATGGGGCCTCATCAAGAAGAAACAGAACAAGTAGAATTGGGAATTGGCAGTGGAAAAAGGGAAGTAAAGATAGGCACAGGTATTACCGCACCTATCCATGGAGAATTAATAACCCTGCTGAGAGACTACCAAGACATCTTTGCTTGGTTGTACCAAGATATGCCTGGTTTGAGTTCTGACATTGTACAGCACCGATTACCTCTAAATCCCGAGTGTTCCCTGGTAAAGCAGAAACTGAGAAGGATGAAGCCCGAAACATCTTTGAAGATAAAAGACGAAGTGAAGAAGCAATTTGACGCTGGTTTTCTGGCCGTCGCTCGGTACCCAGAATGGGTCGCCAACATTGTACCGGTCCCTAAGAAGGATGGGAAAGTACGAATGTGTGTGGATTATCGGGACCTGAATCGGGCTAGTCCCAAGGACAATTTTCCTTTACCCCACATCGACATCCTCGTAGATAATACAGCCAATTTCGCTTTATTTTCCTTCATGGATGGTTTCTCCGGTTACAATCAGATAAAGATGGCGCCAGAGGATATGGAAAAGACTACCTTCGTCACACTGTGGGGAACATTCTGTTACAAGGTGATGTCCTTTGGACTCAAGAATGCCGGGGCAACTTATCAACGGGCCATGGTAGCTTTGTTCCATGATATGATGCACCAAGAGATCGAGGTCTACGTGGATGACATAATTGCCAAGTCTAAATCCGAGGAAGAACACCTTGTCCACCTGCGGAGGTTGTTTGAAAGGCTTAAGAAATATTAATTAAGGTTGAACCCCGCCAAGTGTACCTTTGGGGTCAGATCAGGGAAATTACTTGGATTCATTGTAAGCCAGAAAGGGATAGAGGTAGACCCCGAAAAGGTGAAGGCTATCCTTGAGATGCCGGAACCCCGTACAGAGAGGCAAGTCCGAGGTTTCCTGGGACGCTTGAATTATATTGCCAGATTCATATCGCAGCTCACCGCCATTTGTGAGCCATTGTTCAAACTCTTACGCAAAAACCAAACTGACCGCTGGAATGAGGGTTGCCAAGAGGCTTTCGGAAGGATCAAGAAGTGCCTCATGAATCCCCCTGTGCTTATGCCCCAGTACCTGGAAGGCCTCTCATCTTGTACATGACAATCTTGGACGAGTCAATGGGGTATATGCTGGGACAACATGACGAATCTGGAAAGAAAGAACGTGTTGTCTATTACCTGAGTAAGAAGTTCACGGCCTGTGAAATGAATTACTCTTTGCTCGAAAGAACGTGTTGTGCTTTGGTATGGGCATCCCATCGCCTAAGGCAGTACATGCTGAGCCATACTACCTGGTTGATATCCAAGATGGACCCGGTCAAGTATATCTTTGAAAAGCTAGCTCTCACAGGACGAATCGCCCGGTGGCAAGTCCTGCTATCCGAGTTTGATATAGTTTACGTCACCGAAAAGGCGATAAAAGGAAGCGCCTTGGCAGATTATTTGGCTCAGCAGCCTCTTAACGACTATCAGCCCATGCATCCCGAATTCCCGGATGAGGACATCATGGCCTTGTTTGAGGAAAAATTGGACGAAGATCGGGACAAATGGACCGTATGGTTTGACGGAGCGTCGAATGTTCTAGGCCATGGCGTTGGAGCAGTATTGGTCTCTCCGGACAATCAATGCGTACCTTTCACAGCCAGGTTAGGATTCGACTGCACCAACAACATGGCCGAATATGAAGCATGTGCCCTGGCCGTCCAAGCAGCGATTGACTCCAATGTCAAACTACTCAAGGTGTACGGCGACTCAGCGTTGGTAATCCATCAGCTGAGAGGGGAATGGGAAACTAGAGATCCCAAGCTGATACCCTACAAAGCCTATATCAAGGAATTGGCTAAGACCTTTGATGAGATCTCCTTCCATCATGTCCCCCGCGAGGAAAATCAAATGGCGGATGCGCTTGCTACTTTGGCGTCCATCTTCCAGCTAACGCCGCACGGGGACCTACCATACATTGATTTTTGGTGTCGTGGCAAACTCGCGCATTGTTGCCAAGTAGAAGAGGAACGAGACGGTAAGCCTTGGTATTTCGACATCAAGCAATATGTCGTAAGCAAAGAATACCCACCAGAGATTGCCGACAATGATAAAAGGACATTGAGAAGATTGAAGGCCGGTTTCTTCATGAGCGGAAGCATACTATATAAGAGAAACCACGACATGACACTCCTGCGGTGCGTGGATGCCAAAGAGGCAAACCACATGATCGAGGAAGTCCATGAGGGCTCGTTTGGAACGCACGCCAACGGGCATGCTATGGCCAGAAAGATCCTAAGGGCAGGTTATTACTGGCTTACCATGGAAAATGATTGTTGTGTCCACGTAAGGAAATGCCACAAATGTCAAGCATTCGCGGACAATGTCAACGCCCCACCGCATCCTCTGAATGTCATGTCCGCCCCTTGGCCTTTCTCCATGTGGGGAATAGATGTCATCGGGGCCATTGAGCCCAAGGCCTCGAATGGTCATCGCTTCATCCTCGTAGCAATAGATTATTTCACTAAGTGGGTCGAGGCGGCTTCCTACACCAATGTCACGAGGGGTGTAGTGGTCAAGTTCATTAAGAGGGAGATCATCTGCCGGTATGGTTTGCCAAGGAAGATTATCACGGACAATGGCACCAACCTGAATAACAAGATGATGGGGGAAATGTGCGAGGAGTTTAAAATCCAGCATCACAATTCCACGCCCTACCGACCAAAGATGAATGGAGTCGTGGAAGCGGCCAATAAAAATATCAAAAAGATTATCCAAAAGATGACCATGTCGTACAAAGATTGGCACGAGATGCTCCCATTCGTGTTACACGGTTACCGAACTTCAGTACGAACGTCAACCGGGGCAACGCCGTTCTCATTGGTATATGGAATGGAGGCTGTGCTACCGTTTGAGGTAGAAGTCCCGTCACTAAGGATCTTGGCGGAATCCGGATTAAAGGAATCAGAGTGGGCTCAAACCCGCTATGACCTGCTCAACCATATTGAAGGAAAGCGCTTAATGGCCATGAGTCATGGGCACTTGTACCAGCAAAGAATGAAGAATGCATTCGACAAGAAGGTACGCTTGCGCAAGTTCCATGAGGGAGACCTTGTGTTAAAGAAAATGTCCCATGCTGTCAAGGACAATCGAGGAAAATGGGCCCCAAACTACGAAGGGCCTTTTGTTGTGAAGAGGGCTTTTTCCGGAGGAGCCCTGGTGCTTACCAACATGGATGGCGAAGAGCTACCTTCACCCGTGAACTCTGATGTCGTCAAGCGATATTATGCTTAGAATCTGGGGCAATTAAAGATGTCGCTGCATGTTCTTTATCTTTATGTGTGTTCTGGGTATCCCCCAGGGATTTCCCGTCTACTGTATCTCTCGTTACAATCTTTCAAAGAAGTACACGTGGGTTCGAGGCTTTAGTCCTCACGTTGGTTTTAAACTTTGCGTTAATTTGTGATCACCTGAGCCCTTCCGCTCAATTCATGGGATGTCCCAAGCGCTTAATTAAAATTGAACCTAAACCAACTTTCACTAAAATTTGTTGCGTTTGAAAACATTCATGCATACGCATACGCATGCATATTGTTGTGGTAAAACAGGGGCAGGATCATCTCGAGCTACCTTTTGGGGTAGAGACAAAGTTAAAGCAGCAAAAAAAAAAACCAATCAAGGTAAGACAATAACCCGGTATTGGCCGCACATTGTTTGTTTCCTACTTGTAGGTACTTAGGAATGGACGCAAATGGAGGATAGGGTCATGACTAACCGATCGTCGTCTCTTCCCGGTGCTGGACAAGCGGAGAACGTCGCTGCAAGGCAGCCCAGTATCCTTTGAATTCATAATGATTACTACTATTTTTTTTAAAACGATGCCTAATTCTAACTTAAGTAAGTTCGAGTAGGCAAACGTTAACCTGTAAAGAGAGGGGGGCCATGGTCATGTTTCCCCTAAAAAAAAAAGTGCAGGTTAGCTCGCCTGGGCGAGCAACCCCTGCACCAAAATATAAAAAACGACGAAAGGGGGACGTTTTTGCATTCAAAAACTTCTTTTCCCCCCATTCAAAAGCCATACCCACGGAATTTACGAGTTTGCAGCCCTAGGATCTCTACTTTTCGCATTTTTCGATTCCGTTTTGCGCTTTTATTTATCACCTGCAAGTAAGTACTCCATCTTTAAGCTTTCTAGCTTTTCATTGGGGTATTTTGATCTCCTTTTGGTGCTCTAAATTGTGGGGATGTGCTCAAATATGTGGGGCAATTTTGGTTTGTTTTCTTGCTTGGTTGGGTTGAATTGGGGGTTTGTATAAGATGGCCCTAGGCCTATAATGTATTTTGAAGTAATGGGGCATGCCACATTGTCCCCGTTCTCTTGCTATTGATGCCTAAACGCGCGCCCACCAAGTGTTCGGTGAAATGCCTCAATGGCATTAACGCGTGATTTTCGTAGGGAAACAACCCATGGGGCAATTTGGTTTGCACATATTTTCTATTTTTTGGGACATGCATTCAGTTTCGAAAGGGCTAGAGTAATTGCCCCACATATATCCTAGGCCTAGGAACCAAATTTTTTATGCAAGAGAACACAAGAGTGGGTGCATATCGGGTGAAGCTACCTTTTTTTTTTTTGGCCAGCAATCGGCTATGAGCCACGCGACAATAGTTTCCCTACGCCTAGATGTATAGGAATTTTGTTCATCATAAACGTGTAGGTGTGGAATAAGTAGCAAAATACCTTTGGCAATTTACACTTTGGGTATGGTAGCAAAATACTTGGATGTATGTACATGTAATTTTTGGTAGTCAAAATGTCTCACAAAAAATATATATATGTTGCATGTTATGTAAAGAAAATACCTTACAAAGATACCTTTTAATTTGAATGCAATTTTAGTCAGCAAAAGAAAATATACTTGAATTTGCATGTGGCTTTAGGTAGCAAAAACACTTGAATAAAACATGAAATGTAGCACCTTATTGTGTAGATAGCCAAGATTCATCACAAAGTTTGTATATGTATAGGTATTAGAAATACCAGAATGTGCACGTATGCAATTTTTGGTAGCCAAAATGCTTTGAGTATGCATGTATGTAAATTTAGCAAAGGAAGTGCATGTGATGTAGGTAGCAAATACACCTTGGAAGGACATATAAGTGATCTAGGTAACGAAGGTGCCTTGATTGTGCCTGGGTGCATTTTTCTTAGTTAGAAGAATATCTTGTGCGAGTGAATGTTCGAAAGGAAGTATGTGCATGAGTTCGCTCTAAATTTACATTGATTTTTGTGTATTGGGGGAGGTTGTATGCCATTTTCGTTTTAAGAATAGCATCTCTTGGTAAAACTAACTCTCCAAATGTTTACCTTCGCAGGAAATGGCCCCGAGGAAGCTTTCCTCAAAGAGGTCTAGGAAGGATAAAGCGGCCGAAGGAACCAGTTCCGCTCCCGAATATGACAGCCACCGCTTTAGGAGTGCTGAACACCAGCAGCGATTCGAGGCTATCAGGGGTTGGTCATTTCTCTGGGAGCGACGCGTCCAGCTCAGGGACGATGAGTATGCCGATTTCTAGGGGGAGATAGTTCGCCGGCGGTGGGCATCACTGGTTACCCCCATGGCTAAATTCGACCCAGACATAGTCCTCGAATTTTATGCCAATGCTTGGCCTACGGAGGAGGGCGTGCGAGATATGAGATCCTGGGTGAGGGGTCAGTGGATCCCGTTCGATGCGGATGCTATCAGCCAGTTCCTAGGATATCCTTTAGTGCTGGAAGAGGGCCAGGAGTGCGAGTATGGCCAGAGGAGGAACCGGTCCGATAGTTTTGATGAAGAGGCCATCGCCCAGTTGCTGTGTATACCGGGGCAGGATTTTGCCCGGACTGCTGCAGGGAGGCGAGTGCGAATTATGCGCACCAACATGACCACCCTGACCCAGATATGGATGACGTTGCTGCTCAGCAACATCCTGCCCAGCGATCATAATTCTGACCTCCCTCTGCCGAAGTGTCAGCTGGTGTACGCCATCCTGACACGGATGAGTATTCACGTGGCTTAGTTGATCGCTGATGCCATTTATCTATTTGCAGGTATGGCGCCAACCAGGCACCCTGTGGACCCAGATAAGTCCAACTGGGCCCTCGGATTTCCCGCACTGATCACAGGACTCTGCCAGTCGTTCGGAGTCCCCGTGGCACCTACCAAGGTGATTCGGCCGCCCATCACCCGGGCTTTTATTGAGAAGTACTGCACCCAGAGACAGGCTCAGGGTGATGCTCCACAGGCCGCAGGCGCACCACCGCCACCTCATTGGGCTGGCCCGGCTGGGTCATTTGACATGGAGCAGTATTTACGGCATTTGGTTCGCCAGCAGGCGGCCAACCACTGGGCACATGTACAGACCCATGATTGTCTGTACCAGCTGAGCCTCAGCATGCAGAGCCAGGGCTTCACTTCTTTTTCATGCCCTACTCCAGACCAGTTCAGGGCAAAGGTCACATGGCCCGGGGATTGGCCCGAGGCCCAAGCAGGAGAGGCACCCCCAGAGGTTCCTGACGATGGAGAGGAGGCCCACGAGGACGAGGAGATGGCCAATTTGCTTGACTTCTTGGGAGGGAGTGGAGCTACATGACCGGGAGATCCCCAGATTCATGTTTTCCTTCATATTTCTTTTATCATTTTTTATGTTATGTTATTTTTTTTTACTTAAGAGACTAATGTTTGTTCTTGTTGTTTCGATTGTCTTTTGTACAGCGCATACATTTTTGTTTGGATTGTTGCGTTAATGCTTATATCATTATTATCGATGATGTTTATTTAAAATTCTGGAACCGTGTAGAGTTCTTCGTTTAGGAACATCGTCCAAAAAATAAAACAAACAAAAATCATGATAAAAATAAAAATAAAAAATAAAAAGAGAGCAAGTAAGGGAAAAAGAGAGCAAGTAGAAAAAAAAAAGGAGAGGAAAAAGAAAAATAAGTTGTCTAGCTGAAAAACCAATATGCTTTCAAAAAGAGATGACTTCCAACTCTTCTTTGAAAAAAAAAAATTCGCTGATCATAGCCAGTTATTGAAAAAAATGTGTGTACACCTGAAGGGTGAATGCTGTGAAATTTTTCCCGAGTACCCAAAATGGACTCGGATGAATGCACAAATTGATAAAAGAACATATTTTGGAAACATTGGGTTGACTAAAATAGAGGAAATGAATCCTGAGCCCTAGCATCACATGACCATAAAAGTTTGACACTTGAGTGTCCGCATAGGAGCATGCATGACCTGTTTTGCATAAAATTTCCAAATCATCATTTTTGCATTTGTGTCATGGAAATAATGTGGGGCATCCCTTTTATCCTTGAACCAAACCAAACCCTGACATGTATCATGTCTAGCCACTCTACAAACCTTGAGCCAAAATCCTGACTCACCATAAACCTCGACCTAGGGTGAGAATGTCAATCCTTACCCTCGGAAGCAAAAAAAGAAAAAGAAGGAAAATTTCCAATCAAAGAGAAAGCAAAAAGAAAAGAATGGGAGAAAGTAAAAAGGAAGGAAAGAAAGCTCCTGATCAAGGATCGAAAGAAACCAGAAGAAATGTGCAGAAAAGTCTTTGGACCAGACAATACCTGAACAATACAGAATTGTCACCAAATGAACAAAAGGAAGAAAAGGAAAGCATGACCTAAAGTGGTCTTCTCCCTTTGATTACCAACCAAAAACCTGTGTGTCGGTGACTTGTTCGCCTCGCGTCGAACAAGAACAGAAAAGGAAAAAGCCAAAGAAATCAAAAGCCAATAAAAATCAAAAGCCAGAAAAAAATCAAATCAATCAAAAGCCAAAAAAAGGCTCACCAAAAGAACCCATTTCCAAGGGAAGTCCTATTGATCCATGATCACGCATGTAATCTTTGATTTGATAGGAAATAATTAGCAAAGTCAAGTCGTGACATATCTATGGTTCGGAATTAGGATGAAACACTTACCTGTGCGAGGTTGATACACTCTGAGTGATTTTCTTCTAATTTTGTTGAACCCAGTGTTTCCTCTAAATGGTCATTTAGAAACGAAATGCTAACATCCAGAATCTCATTTATGGTTATGCGGGGGTTTCATCAGCAGACTCTCCTTCCCCGGTAGACACATTGTTTTTCACTCAAAAAAGCATATGCTGCTCTAATCAGTTGGAATATTTGTCTCTTTACTATAGCATGTTTGCATTTTAGTGGAGAAAACACCGAGACTTTTTCAAGTCTCACAAGTTATCCAGAACTACGTAGGTCTAAGTTCTTTATTGGAGGATACGTAGGAGCAAGAGCTTCGCTTTTGTCGACCGCACCGCTTTTTGTTACCATGACCCAAGAGCTGGTAGCCCGCGGAGACACCTTACGGTTATCCGCACCTCGTCATTCAGTGACCCCAAGTGTGATTGACGAGCAGAGGCCAATGTGGTCATCTGCGCCCTTTCCGGAGATGTCAGCATCTTCCGGTGGAGACTTTTTCAAGTCTCACAAGTTATCAAGAACTACGTAGGTCTGAGTTCCTCATTGGAGGATACGTAGGAGCAAGAGCCTCGCTTTTGTCGGCCACCTTCACAAGATCTGTCATACTGACTTTTGAGTCACGCTGACGGGCAGAAATACCCGAGTGGTTATCCATATAAACATTCTTTTTTGCTGTCTGTAAGACGAAAAGCCTGATAGCATGCAGAGACTAACGTCGTCTTCTGCGCCCTTCGTCAATTGCAGTCGATAAGCCTGTTGACACGCGGAGATTTACGTCATCTTTCGCGCTCACAAGATCTGTCATACTGACTTTTGAGTCACGCTGACGGGCGGAAATACCCGAGTGGTTATCCGTATAAACTTTCTTTTTTGTTGTCTGTAAGACGAAAAGCCTAATAGCACGCAGAGACTAACGTCGTCCTCTGCGCCCTTCGTCAATTGCGGCCGATAAGCCCGTTGACACGCGGAGATTTACATCATCTTCCGCGCTCACAAGATCTGTCAAACTGACTTTTGAGTCACGCTGACGGGCGGAAATACCCGAGTGGTTATCCGTATAAACATTCTTTTTTGCTGTCTGTAAGACGAAAAGCCTGATAGCACGCAGAGACTAACGTCGTCTTCTGCGTCCTTCGTCAATTGTGGCCAATAAGGCCGTTGACACGCGGAGATTTACATCATCTTCCGCGCTCACAAGATCTGTCATACTGACTTTTGAGTCACGCTGACGGGCGGAAATACCCGAGTGGTTATCGGTATAAACATTCTTTTTTGCTGTCTGTAAGACGAAAAGCCTGATAGCACGCAGAGACTAACGTCGTCTTCTACGCCCTTCGTCAATTGCGGCCGATAAGCCCGTTGACACGCGGAGATTTACGTCATCTTCCACGCTCACAAGATCTGTCATACTGACTTTTGAGTCATGCTGACGGGTGGAAATACCCGAGTGGTTATCCGTATAAACATTCTTTTTTGCTGTCTATAAGACGAAAAGCCTGATAGCACGCAGAGACTAACGTCGTCTTCTGCGCCCTTCGTCAATTGCGGCCGATAAGCCCGTTGACACGCGGAGATTTACGTCATCTTCCGCGCTCACAAGATCTGCCAAACTGACTTTTGAGTCACGCTGACGGGCGGAAATACCCGAGTGGTTATCCGTATAAACATTCTTTTTTGCTGTCTGTAAGACGAAAAGCCTGATAGCACGCAAAGACTAACGTCGTCTTCTGCGCCCTTCGTCAATTGCGGCCAATAAGCCCGTTGACACGCGAAGATTTACATCATCTTCCGCGCTCACAAGATCTGTCATACTGACTTTTGAGTCACGCTGACGGGCGGAAATACCCGAGTGGTTATCCGTATAAACATTCTTTTTTGCTGTCTGTAAGACGAAATGCCTGATAGCACGCAGAGACTAACGTCGTCTTCTGCGCCCTTCGTCAATTGCGGTCGATAAGCCCGTTGACACGCGGAGATTTACGTCATCTTCCGCGCTCACAAGATCTGTCATACTGACTTTTGAGTCACGCTGACGGGTGGAAATACCCGAGTGGTTATCCGTATAAGCATTCTTTTTTGCTGTCTGTAAGACGAAAAGCCTGATAGCACGCAGAGACTAACGTCGTCTTCTGCGCCCTTCGTCAATTGCGGCCGATAAGCCCGTTGACACGCGGAGATTTACGTCATCTTTCGCGCTCACAAGATCTGTCATACTGACATTTGAGTCACGCTGACGGGCGGAAATACCCGAGTGGTTATCCGTATAAACATTCTTTTTTGCTGTCTGTAAGACGAAAAGCGAGATAGCATGCAGAGACTGGCATCGTCTTCTGCACCCTTTGTTCCCCCTGGGGACAACAAGTCATTTGCATGCAGAGATTTTATGGTCACCCGCGACTCTCGTCAACCGAGAGGAACGAAATTAGTGTCTTATCTTTACTTCCCTTTTATCTCCAATAAAAGACAACTAAAGAGGGGCAACTGTCATACCCTAATTTCGTCCGGGGACCTTTGCTTGGTGGCATGCAACTTTTGTTTGGTCCTTGTGAGGTGCTTGGCACCCATCATTAGGCAATTTGTGAAGTTCCGGGACATGCCGGAAATCAAAAGAAGGTATTGATGCACAATCCGTAAGGTTCCGTGACACACCGGAAATCAAAAGGAAGCATCGTTGTACAATTAGTGAGGTTCCGTAACATTCCGTAAGTCAAAAAAGGGGATGATTATGTAATCCTCAAGGTTCCGTAACGTTACGGAAAGAAAACAAGTATCGTTGCGAAATCCGTAAGTTTCCGTAACTTTACAAAAAAAGAATCACCAAAAAAAAGCAAGGGGGGTGTATTTAGTAAAAATGGGGGTGCAAATAGCAACCAAGCCCACTTGGACCCTCCAGAAGATTCCTCCAGAAGGCTGTTGCTTCTGGAGGAAGCAACCTTGCTCGCCTGGGTGAGCTGGGTGGCAAGCTTCTCCCCCAATTTTCTATAAATAGGGGGAGAAGTGAAGTAGAAAAGGGTTCAGCCCCTTAGGCACTTCTCTCTCTTTCAAATTTGCTTAGGAAAATTGTTTCCGTGAAGAAAATCCAAGCCGAGGTGCTTCCGTAACGTTTCCGTGAGTGATTTCGCGAAGGTTTTCGACTGTTCTTCGACGTTCTTCATTCGTTCTTCATCGTTCTTCAGTCTTCAACGGGTAAGTACCTCAAACCAAGCTTTTCAATCCATTCTATGTACCCGTGGTGGTCCACATTTGGTTTCATGTATTTTTATTCTCGTTTTCATTTACTTTTTATACCCCCTTTTGACGTGCTTAAGCCATTTAGTTAAGTCATTTCTCGCTTAACCTAAAAATAAAAATAAATTTCCACCGATCGTTTGAATTGTACCATCCGTTAACTTTGGTTGAAATGAATTCCGACTGATCGGTCGTGCCGCAACCACGTTGGAAATAAAAAAAAAAAAAGAGGTAAATAATAATATAATAATAAAAAAATACCTTTTAGTAAAATAAAGCGAAAAATCAATCGGACATTTTCTCTTTGGGATTTCTCATTCTTAATTGAATTGACTAAATAACTAAAGTGAAGCTAAGGCTAAAATTGACTCGCCTAGTCAAGCTCGTCCACAAAAATAGGATTTTGAAAGTTTATCATTTTTTGTTTCTTCCTAAGTAAAATGGATCATTTTCAAGGTCCAACGCCTTAAAATGATCACCTTTTAAGTAAAAAAGAATCACTTGATTCACGCATAAGAAAGAACTACGTAGGTCTGATTTCCTTATCACAATTGAGGAATACGTAGGAGCAAAGGGAAACACCCTTGTCGACCACAAAAAGAGGAAAATATAAAAAGGGTATAAAAGATATAAAGAACGTAAAAGGGAACGTAAAAATCTAAGTCATGCTTGCACATTTGATTAAAGGTTGCCGTCTCTTATGACGGACGTGTGGGGTGCTAATACCTTCCCCGTGCGTAAATACAACCCCCGAGCCTTTCACTTAAAAGTTCGTAGATCGCGTCTTTTCCGGTTTTTCCGACGTTTTCCTCAAATAAACGTTGGTGGCGACTCCGCGCGTATTCCTTTCGTGGAACACGCATCCCGCGAGTCACGCGTCGCCCTCCCGCCGAAGGGTAGGTTGCGACAAACATGTAAGGGAAACATCGGGCTAAGCTGAAAATAAATCACTCATAGTGTATAAAACTCACACACGCAAGTGTTTTATCTTATTCCCAAACCATAACTGCACCATGACTCTATTTTGCACCCGATTTCCTATCGAATCAAAGATCAAACGTACGATCACGGACCAATAGGATTTTCTCGAGGGTAGTGTTTTTGGAGAGGAAGCTGTGTGTTTCGGTCTTTTCTTCTTTGTTCATGTGGGGTGGGATATCGCTGTCGAGAATGATTTTGAGTGGCAATCTGAAAGGAAGAATCACCAAAAATGGGTTTTCCTTTGCCGGCAGTCACCTACCTTGCCGAAAATGTATCTGGCTTGAAGAATTTCTGTCCTCTTTCTTTCATTGATCGAGAATTGCTCCTTTTCCCTTTTCACTTCCTTTCGATCTTTGATCGGGAATCCTTCCTTTTCTTTCTTTTGTTTTTTTCTTTATTTTCATCTTTTTCTTTTTCTTTCTTTCCATTTCTTCCTTCTTCTTTTTTTTTTACTTCTCCTTCCCCCATCCCTTTCTTTGGGAAATCGGGTTTTAGCATTCTATTCGCTCTCCCTTGAGGAGATTTCGTTGTCCTTTGCTTCGGGGGAAAGGATGAGGATTCCTTTTTTACAGGCCAAGGTTCAAAAAGGTCTAAGGTTGTGTTTCAATGGGGTCTTTTATCGTGGGAACCCAATCTTGATATCTGGGGCGACACAAATTTGGGTGTCAAGGTGTCGGTCTCGGGCCGAACTCCCATATCACTCCATAAGGCACGCGTGACAATGATGATTTGAAAACAACGTGCAAAATTAGTCATGGCTACAGCCAGGTGGGCACTCAAGCATCCCGTTTATGGCATTGTGATACTACGGCTGGGAATTTACACAAACAGACCCAATGTTTCCAAATTATGTTCTTTCATCAGTTCAATGAATTCATCCATTCTTATCTCGGTTTATTCCGGAAAATAAACTCTTAGCATCAGTCCCTTGTTTCCAGAAGATACGTTTGCTCTTTACGAATGATTTATACTTCTTAACTATAACATGTCGACCTTCGCGGTCTTTTTTCTTTTTCCTTTTTGTTTCATTTTTATATATTCACAAAATTATACACCTGTGGTCCTTTATGAGGAAAACTTTTCTTTGTACATCTACATTCTTATACATGACAAACTTTTTCTGTACACGTATTGGAACTCTTTCTCTTTACGTCACACGGTCAAACCCTATTTACATTCAAAGATCTTTTTCGTTTTTCTCCAACGCACACTTATGGTTCATACAAAAGTTTCTTTATATATACTCGTTCACACACACAAGAATCCCTCTACACGTATTTTTTATAAAAACCCTTCTATGCACATTTTCCTTTTTCTTTATATACGTAGACATTTTATTCACTACACTTCCCTCCTTTTTTATCATGATTTTGGTTCATTTTATTTTTATTTTGGACGACGTTCCTAAATGAAAAAAATTCTACGCGATTCCGGAATTTCTACAAACACTATTGATAACAACGAAACAAGTACTCGCGTAACAACTCAAATGATATGTATGTACAAAACAAAAGTCAGTCAAAACAAAACAAACGTTAGTCCCTCAGTTAAACAAAAGATAGCATACAAATGATAAATGATGGAACATACGAATTAGGGGATCCCACGGTCTTGTGGCTCCGCATGCCCCCAGACTCTTGGGTCATGGTAACAAAAGGTGGGGTGGTCGACAAAAGCAGGGCTTTTGCTCCTACGTATCCTCAATTTGGGATGAGGAACTCAGACCTACGTAGTTCTTTACAACTGTGAGACTAAAAATAGTCTCGGTGTTTTCTTCACCAAAATGCGAACATGCTTTAGTAAAGAGACAAAACTTCCAACTGATCAGAGCAACATATGCTTTTTGGATGAAAAACAATGTGTCTATCGGGGAAGGAGAGTATGCTGATGAAATTTTCTCATAACCGTAAATGAGATTTTGGATGTTAGCATTTCATTTCTAAACGACCATTTAGAGGAAACACTGGGTCCAACAAAGATAGGAGAAAATCACTCAAAGTGTATCAATCTCACACAGGTAAGTGTTTTATCGTAATTCCGAACCATAGATATGTCATGACTTGATTTTGCAAATCATTTCCTATCAAATCAAAGATTACATGCGTGATCATGGATCAATAGGACTTATTTTGGGAATGGTTTTTAGGTGGGGAATTTGGCTTTGAGTGTTTTTGCCTTTTCCATTTCTGTTTTTGTTTAGTGCGTGGCGAGAAAGTCGCTAGCGCACAGGATTTTGGTTGGCAATCAAAGGGAGAGGGCCACTTTGGGTCGTGGTTTCCTTTCTTTTTTGATTACTTGGTGACAATTCTGTATTGTTCAGATATTGTCTGGTTCGAAGACCTTTCTGCATATTTCTTCTGTTTTCTTCCGATCCTTGATCGAGAATTTTCCTTTCTTTTTTTTTTCCTCCCACTCTTTCATTGGGAATTTTCTTTCTGTTTTGTGTCTTCTCCCTTTCTTGGATTGGGAATTCTCTCTTCTTTTTTTGTGTCTTCTCCCTTTCTTGGATTGGGAATTTTCCTTCTCTTTGTGTTTTCTTCCGAGGGTAAGGATTATGGTGAGTTAGCATTTTGGCTCAAGGCTTGTAGAACGGCTGGTCATGATACATGTCAGGATTTGGCCAACGGTTCGGGGATAAAGGGGATGTCCCCACATTATTCCCATGATACACATGCAACAAATGATGATTAGGAAATTTTATGCAAAACTGGTCATGCATGCACCCATGTGGACACTCAAGCATCAAGTTTTTATGGTCATGTGACACTAGGGCTCAGGATTTATTTTCCCTATTTTAAGTCAACCTAGTATTTCCAAAATATGTTCTTCTATCAATTTGTGCATTCATCCGAGTCTATCTTGGGTGTTCGAAAAACTTTTCATAGAATTTACCCTTCAAATGTGTACACACATTTTTTTTCAAAAAACTGGTTAAGATCAGTAAAATCTTTCAAAGAAAAGTTGGAAATTATCTCTTTTCACAAGCATGTTGTTTTTTAGCTAGACAACTTTTTATTATTTTATTATTTTATTATTATTATTATTATTATTATTATTATTCTTATTCTTTTCTTGCTCGCTCTCTTTTTGCTCTCTCTTTTTTTTTGAGGTATTTTGCTACCTAAACATACGTATATTTTGTGAGGTATTTTGCCATATACATGCGTGTCCAAGGTATCTTGCTACCTAAACATACATATATATGTTTTGCGAGATATTTTTGCTATATACATGCATATCCAAGGTATCTTGCTACCTAAACATACATATATATATTTTGTGAAGTATTTTTGCTACATACATGCATATTCAAGGTATCTTTCTACCTAAACATACATATATATATTTTGTGAAGTATTTTTTTGCTACATACATGAATATCCAAGGTATCTTTCTACCTAAACATACATACATACATATATATATATATATATATATATATATATATATATATATATATATATATATATATATATATATATATTGTGAGGTATGACTACCTTCCGAGCTTGTGCTTGTTTTATTTAAATTCCTAGGATTATGAGCAACTAGGTGTGTCCTGCTATGACTTGAGAAACAAAGGTGATCAAATAACAAGCAGAGATTTAAAAGGTACTAGGTTGCCTCCTAGTACCGCTTCTTTAACGTCTTGAGTTGGACGCTTGATGGCTTGTCGGTCACGGACCTAGTACTTTCCTTACCTTTGACTTTGGACTTTGGTCGCCTATTGGTCGGCCATGGGTCGTAAGCAACGCTCTAACCTTTTTGTGGATGAGCTGAGGTGAACTCTAGAGGTGATGGCGGTGCGTCTGTTGCCCGCTGCCGGCCATCCCCAGGCTGCTGTGGTGTTTCACCCTGCGCCTGCCTGGGGACGCAGTACTTCTTGATGAAAGCTCAATTAGTAGGGGGCCTGATGATCTTGCTGGGGGAGACAAGCACTCCGTAGAACTGACAGAGGCCCGTAATTAGAGCTTGACAACTGCAAGACCCTGTTGGACTTCTTCGGGTCCACTGGGTGTCTTGCAGGCGCGATCCCTGCAAACAATAGATGAAATTAGAAATCAGTTGAGCGATGTGCATACTTACCTATGCCATGATGACGTGACCTTGCTGGGGAACGGGCACCCTGTAGGACTATAGAGGCCCGTAACCAGAGCTGGAAACCCCAGGGCCCTGTTGGACTTCTTCGGGTCCACTGGGTGTCTTGTGGGCGTGATCCATGCAAACAATAGATGACATCAGAAATCAATTGAGCCATGTGCATACTTACCTATGTCATGACGGCACAGACCAACCGATACATCTGCAGGCAGAGATTGGCATTGTTGTTGCTGGGAAGAATGTTGCTAAATAGCAACGTCATCCATATCAACGTAAGATTGGTCATGTTGGTGTGCATGATCCGCACTCGTCTTTTTGCAGCAGCACAAGTGAAATCTTACCCCGGTATGCATAGTAGATGCGTGATAGTCTCCCTCTCTAGATGTGCTCGCACAGTTGGTTGCCCTCCAATATCAAGGGGTGGCCCAGGAACTGATAAAAGGAAACTACTGGCCCCTTAACTGGGAGCGCAAGTCTCGGTTAAGCATCTAAGGGAAAAGGACCTTATATTCTCTTAAGGTGTGGATATGGAGCACACTGAAAATGAGGACGCGTAGCCCTCTAAAGGCGAGGGCGTGCAGCCCTCTGCAGGCGAGGATGTGCAGTCCTCTGATGGCAAGGACATATAGTCCTCTAAAGGTGATAGGTACTAGTACCCAAGGGTCCACCTTTATGAGAAAGCAAGAGATCAACTCATCGAGAGGGCAGGTCATCCAAAAAGATTGGACACGAGATGTAGGAAATCTATGCAGTTAACATGATTTTTAGGGATGCAGACGCATGCAACCTTTGTTGTGAAATTTGGTAATGCTGACCGCACATGAAACAATGCAATGCAATGGAAAGTTGTATAATGTTCAGGACATTCTTTCCCTATTTTATGATTTTGATTTTGATTTAATTTTTTTGGAAAACACAGATTGACTGTCCTTTTGAAAAAGGTGATAATTCATGCAACCTTATCCTATCTTTTGCAAATCTTTCCGGGAACTCCCTCAGAGTGTATGTTCTGTTTGATTTAGTCACTTGACCATTTTGGAGTGACGGCAATGGAGCCGTTTGACGTTTAATCAATTTATTGAAATTCCAGGGTTTGTCTCCCCCCCCCCCCTTTTTTTTCTTGTTTAAAAACATCGACGGGTGAGAACTTTTGATCTGCCCCTATGCTCACTTGAGGCTCATGCACGATGCCCCTCATTACCCCAGTGTAGGGCTTAGAGGTATCAATTGTTGTCTTGTTTTCACAACCTCTTAGTGAGGAAGAATGAAAGAAGCAGTTGATTCTTGCAAAAAGAATTTTCTAAGGACTAGAAATAGTTGAAGGATTTTTCAGTTGATGGATTAAGTCAAATGACTCCTATGTAGAAGCAAGATGTTTTGATGTCTTGATGATGCTAAAGGATCAAGTGCTTCTAAGTTTTACTCAAGACAAGAATCCAAGAAAATCAAGATATATGATCAAGTTGATCTGTAGAATCTTTAGGAAGATGTTTCCAAATTGAAAATACAAAAGGTTTGACCAAAGAATTCTATCATTTCAAATTGAGATTTGCTCTCTGGTAATCGATTACCAGTAGCTGAAAAATGTTTATAACAATCACTAGAAATTTGAATTCAAAATTTATAACGTGTAATTGATTACACATGGACGGTAATTGATTACTAGCAGTTTATTGAATGTTTTAATTCAAATTTTTAAAACCTGTAATCGATTACACAAGTCTTGTAATTGATTACCAGAAGGGATTTTCAAAATATAATTTCCAAGAGTCACATCTGTTCAAATGGTTTATGAATGGCCATCAAAGGTCTATTTATATGTGACTTGGAAACACGAATTTAAAGAGAGCTTTTATTGCCCAAAAAGTTTCATCCTCTCAAAAGATTAAGAGAGTTTTTCTGAACTGAAATGTCTTATCCCCTCAAAAAGATTCCTTGGTCAACCACTTGCATATTTAATAAGGAATTTTGATTGATCTTCATTTTACAATCCATCTCTTTTAATAGAGATTTCTTCTTCTCTTCTTCTTATTTCTGAAAAGGGATTAAGAGACCATGGGTCTCTTGTTGTAGAGGATTCCTGAACACAAGGGAAGGGTTGTCCCTGTGTGGTTCAGACTTTGTAAAAAGAGTTTTACAAAGAGAATGGAAAATCTCAAGTGGGTTGCTTGAGGACTGGACGTAGGCACAGGAAGTGGCCGAACCAGTATAAATCAAGTTTGCATTCCTCTCTTCCCTTAAACTTCTTTTATTTATTGCTATTTATCTTTTGCTTTAAAGAAGTTTATTTTGAATTGTCTTTTGAGTAATTCATGTTAAGGGTGCATTGTTAATCCGAAAAGAGAGAGTGAAAGCTTAATTGGGGAATAGTCTTTGTATCTTAATTCAACCCCCCTTTTTCTTAAGGTAACTGAGGCCATTTGTCCAACATCCTATTCTTGATAACTCACTTCTCTCTAAAAAGACAAACTTTCCAAGATGATAAAATGAGGTCACATGAACGTCTTGAAAACACAGTCAATCAAATGTTTTTTTTCTTTTTGAACACTTTTTTTTTATTTTTTTTATTTTTGAAACTTATTTGTTTTGAACTTTACTCGTTGTTTTACGGCGCCCCCAACAACGTGCAAGATGAGTAATCTCTGATTGAACGGTCTTGGAAGTCCAAACTCAGGAGCTCAGGTCGCTTGAGCAAATAGACCAATGGCTTGCACCCACATTCCGGTGAAAGTTGAATAAGCAAAGATGCGTTTGTGAGAGGATGAGGGACAAAGATATCAACTTCATCCATTTCATTTAACATTGTAACTGTGGTTTACAATAATGGTACAAACTTGAAAATCCTGATGAGTCATTAGAGACATCTAACAACAGCTTTCAAAATTGCCCCATGTGTGGCATCTCTTGTCAATGTCAGGATTTACACGTGATTCTCCTCAAATTTCAGCCAGCCCGCATCAATTAGACCTTGCACCTTACGCTTCAGGCCCCTACAATGCTCAATGGAATGCCACGTGGCTTCTCCATGACAAGCACACATTGCATTCAAGTCGTATTCTCAGAAAAATGGAGGTTGATGAACCTTGGTTGGGGTTATGGCTACCATTGAATTATCAAGTAGATATGGGAGCAAGTCAGCATAGGACACTGGAATTGGGGTGAATTCTATAGGCTTTCTCGCTGCAAAATTCATTTCTTGGTTGGTGTTTTTGGATTGTGCTAAAGGTGATGTTCGTCATTGGAAGTGCGGTAGACAGACTTTGTGGTTGATTTAGGGATGGCCTTTGTCGATAATTGGGCGGTGGGTAAGGAGAAGGTTAGTTTATTGGCTGAGTAATGACATTGTTGGGTTGGTGGGAAACTTGGCTGTATAGGAATGGCAGTCACAGCATGGGCTTCTCCCTCATTCTCACCCTCTTCATTTGCCCTAGTTTTTTTTTTTTTTTTTTTGCATTTATCAAAGCATGATGATCAGATTTGACTCTTTTTAGACCCACTTTGATCCTTTCTTCGGTGAAGACCATATCATCAAAGCTTGAAGGTGTGTAGCCCACCATCTTTTCATAGTAGAATACTGGTAATGTGTCTACTATCATTGTCATCATTTTTTTCTCCGTCATTGAGGTGCCACTTGAGCTGCCAGGTCTCTCCACCTTTGGGCGTATTCTTTTGAAAGATTCGTGCCCCCTTTTTGCACATGTTCTGTAGTTGCATCCTATCCGAAGACATTATACTGACACTGCCTAACGAAGGCAACCACTAGGTCTTTCCAAGAATGGACTCGATAAGGTTCCAAGTTAGTGTACCAGGTAACAGCTACCCCAGTAAGACTTTCTTGGAAGGAATGTATCAGCAATTCCTCATCTTTTGCGTATGCCCCCATCTTCCGATAATACATCTTTAGATTGTTCTTGGGGCAAGTAGTCCCCTTGTACTTGTCAAAGTCCAGCACCTTGAACTTGGGAGGGGTGATGATATTGGGTACTAGGAATAACTCTCCTAGGTTAGCAAAGGCATAATCTTCACCTCCTTCAATGGCCCTGAGCCTTTCCTCTAGATGATCCAACTTTCCCATTTCTGCCATAGCATGAGGGTTTTTACTTGTCGTGGAATGCAAGAGGTGTAGCTGAGGGTGATACTCAAGGCCTTCCGAAGTGTTTTCAAGGGGTATACCACCAACTGCTTGCCCTTCAGTGGCATATTCGAGCCAAGGCTCAAAGTCGGCTAGATTGTGATGGGGAATTTCATGTGTCTCCCCCATGGTTTAAGAGACATGTGCATGATCAGTTCGGGGTTGTTGGCTCTCAATGGGTATAGGAGTGGAGTTATTGACATTATTATTGGGAGTGTACGCCACATTGGGTGACATTATTATTAGCAACAACGCTGGTAGCGTCAATTGCAACAGCATTGGCTTCCATTATCTTCTTCACGCTCATCATGGCCTCCATCATTGCGGCCATTTGCTCTTTCATGGCCTCCATGTCAGCCTCCATCTACTCTTGTACCTCCTCCGCTTTACCCATTACTCTAGCTCTAGCACAGGTTCGGTAAGGGCACCGTAAAGCATTTTTTTTATAACAATGATTAAGTTCTTTTTTTATTTTATTTTTCAAGGAAAGAATGTAATGAGCAATGCAACCAATGAAAAGTATGGATGTACGCGAATGATGCATAGTTGAAGTATTGCGAATTTTTACGCAGGACATGGGGTTGAATCAATTTAGATTTTCAACATGGTCCATGACATCTTTGTCAAGGTGAAGCTGGAAGTAACAAGGATATCAACAATCTTAAACGTGTTTGGCAGTAGACGAAGCAATGATGTAACACGATCCATCTTTTGCCCCAATTTTTGAAAGATGGTTACTTCCATGCTTCAACTTGACTCGATGAACCTTTTCGTAAAAGTGCGAGCTTGGTTCAACCCCATAACCCAGGGAATGGCAATTTTGATTGCCAATACTTCAACAACATTTCATAGGGATGAAAGACTCGAGAATACGCATGTTATGCATGGAAAATGTAATTATGAGATTGAGATGCCCGAAGAGACATCCTTTCTTAATTAACCACGCATTAGGTACCATGCTCAATCATTTTGTTTTGTTGTTTGTGTTTTTTTTTAATTTTAGAAATGGGTTTATGATCCCAACATGGTTGGCTCATGGTACCTAACACATGCAACTAAGAATGCATCATGAATTTTCATGCTTCCCTTTTTTTTGTTTTTGTTTTGTAGAGGAAGATACAAAGATCATGTATGAGCAAACATGTAGAACAAAAAGTATGTTGAACGCATATGCATGATGATGCAATGACTCATGCAAAATGGGAATGTGATAACGGACAAATGCAGGAACGATATGTTCATTATGATGTTGAAGAGATGTTTATTCGGTGCATGATATGAATGCATTTACGGACACGAGGGCCCGGAAAATCATCTCTCCTTACTGCGCATTTGGGGGCGCAGTGCCCCATGTGTGCAGTTAAGAAGACGATATGAATCTTTTGACTTCCCACGACAAAAGACGAGACCCACATACAACGCATGTGTGACAGCATGATGCAGATGCGCAAAAGCGCAACAGGGGGATGCACAGAGTATGAAAATATCCATAAATAATTACATGCAAAGGCATATATGACATTTAGGACTACATGCATGGCAGTGTTTAAAATGGCACGCAGCATGTTCGCTTCGTGCCCCTATTTTAGGGACCTATAGGATAATATCTAGGGGTCTCTAATAACTACTCCCCAACTATTCATAACTCACACGGCTGTTTTCTAGAGGTATCATCACTCAAGATAATAATATTGTGGCGGTATGGAATACCAGCGACAACACATTATAAAGAGAGAAAGCTCTAGACGAGGTTTCACTATTATCAAGCAAGTCGGAGACCTAGCATGATGATAGATTCACCTCCACTCCTTAAATTCCCATGAACCCGGGTATAGGTGATCGAGGCCGTACCCGAATCAAATAAACATGAAAATGCAGTAACTAGGAAGTGATCCTAGGTCGTTTCCCAACGAGCAGTGACAAACCAAATGTTCATAATATACTTGCAGTAACAGTAACGATTGGGGGGGGGGGGTTTGTTTGTTTTGTGATTAAAAAGCAGAACAAGTAAACTGAAATTCGAAACTACTAATATTAAAAACGGGTTGTTTCCTATGATTCAGAAGCCATTCTCTTATCCTGGGTTATGGAGAATTCGTCCCTAACAGTCAACCACTTAATCCAACCCTATTTCAATTTACTAAGCGAAAATCAACTTAGGGTTTTCAATACGTGATTAGGCACCACATACACCAGTTAGCCCTTCGTCCATTAAGCATGAATGCAAGTTAGGCTCAGAGGCAATTAATCGAACACGAAGCGTGCACTGATTAATATTCACGAATTTGGGATACTGGTGAAGGGAGAACTGCCAGGAAACCACATTACAAGCGAAACCTCAAAGAGAGTTGGGCTTCGTCCTCAAAAGGAAACAACACCAGAAAATCTAGCCTTCCATGGATTCAAACAGAAAACGCAATTGAAACATGAAGCAGAAACGTAAATGAACGGAAACGTAAATGAACAGAAACGTAAACGAACAGAAATGTAAAATGGAACAGAAACGTAAATGAGAGTAGAAGAAGAAGCAAGAACGAAATTGTAATTAGAAGCAGAAAACGTAAAATTGCATTACGAACTCAGAAGCATCAAAACAGAAAAACCAAAACCCTAAAACAAAGCTCTGAATAATGAATAGCATAACAGAATAGAATGCCCTGCACGAATCCCAAGGCAGCTATTTAAAAAGAGTCACTCAAAGTCATTGGGCCCTATTACAATACTCTGGCCCAAAACGAAATAAACACTGAACAACATAAAATAAAATTGCGAAATTTCCTAATTAGAAATTAACTAAGGTAAGCGCTGCTTTATTTGCCCTCTTCAAGTCCACAACCAAAATCCGGATTAAGCCCAATGTTTCATTAATTCCTGAAATTAGATTAAAAACATAAAATTAGCTAAATGAGCCCAAATAATAAAAATGCCTAATTAATTGCCAATTAAGACCAATCAATAATTAAAAATGGTGCAAAAAGGGTTTAGAAAATAGAAGAAAATGATGGCACATCAATAGGGCTCCCTTTTTTACTCAAACCCGTGGGTGCTTAGAATGCAGTGTAAAGAATGCGAAATAGACAACAATTATTTACATTTTACACAGTTCAACAAATGCACACACGAAGTTTCACAAATCCACAATTCCTTAAAATAGGCCTAACTCACAAAAATCCCCAGTGGAGTCGACAACTGTCGCAACGTGCCCTTTTGCGGGCGAGCGAAGGCGAGACTCACGGGTGCGCTTTCCAAAGGAGGAAAGATGCACGGAGTCGCCACCAACGTTTATTTGTGGAAAACGTCGGGAAAACCGAAGGAAACCGGTCCAAATGAAAATTCTAAGTTCGGGAGTTGTATTTACGCTTGAGGAAGGTATTAGCACCTCTCACGTTTGTCTCAAAGGACAACAGCCTATTTTTTAGAATTGTGGAAATTGTGTTACCTTAACTTTTATTTCTTTTTATTTTTTGAGGTCGACAAAAGCGGGGTTTTTGCTCCTACGAACCCTCCATCAAAGAGGAAATCAGACCTACGTAGTTCTTTCTTATGCGTGAATCAAGTGATTCTTTTACTTTGAAAGGTGATCATTTTAAGGCGTTGGACCTTAAAAATGATCCATTTTACTTGTAAGAAATTCAAATGATAAACTTTCAAAACCCTATTTTTGTGGACGAGCTTGACTAGGCGAATTGATTTTAGCCTTAGTTTCACTTTAGTTTATTGGTCAATTCAATTAAGAATGAGAAATCCCAAAGAGGAAACGTCCGATTGATTTTTCGCTTTATTTTACTAAAAGGTATTTTTTTATTATTATATTATTTATTTTACCTCTTTTTTGATTTCCAACGTGGTTACGGCACGACCGAACGGTCGGAATTCATTTTAACTGAAACTAACGGATGATACAATTCAAACGATCGGTGGAAATTTATTTTATTTTTAGATTAGGCGAGAAATGACTTAAATAAATGACTTAAGCACGTCAAATGGGGGTATAAAAAGCGAATGAAAATGAGAATAAAGATACATGAAACAAAATGTGGACCACCACGGGTACATAGAATGAATTGAAAAGCTCGGTTTGAGGTACTTACCTGTTGAAGACTAAAGAAAACGAAGAACGAACGATGAATGTTGAAGAACGGTCGAGAATCTTCGCGTAATTACTCACGGAAACGTTACGGAAACGCCTCGGCTTGGATTTTCTTCACGGAAATAATTTTCCTCAGCAATTTCGAGAGAATGAGAAGTGCCAAGAAGGCTGAACCCCTTCTCCCTTCACTCCTCCCCCTATTTATAGCAAAATAGGGGAGGAGCTTGCCACCCAGCTCGCCCAGGCGAGCAAGGTTGCTTCCTCCAGAAGCAACAGCCTTCTGGAGGAAGAATCTGGAAGGCCCAAGTGGGCCTGATTGCTATTTGTACCCCCCTTTTTACTAAATGCACCCCCCTTCTACTTTTTTTGGTAATTCTTTTTCCGTAACGTTACGAAACTTTACGAATTTCGTAACGATACTTATTTTCCTTCCGCAAGGTTACGAATCCTTACGGATTATGTATTTACTCTTTTTTAGCTTTCGAAGAAGTTACGGAAACTCACGGATTGCGCAAAAACACCTCTTTTCAATTTCCGCCACATTACGGAATTTCACGGATCGCGCAAGCTTGCTTCCTTTTGATTTCTGACACGTCTCGGGACTTCATTTATTGTGCAACAAAGGACGCCAAGTATCTCAAAGTGGCTAACCAAAGGTTGCATGTCATCTAGTAATAATCCCCGGACGAAATTAGGGCATGACATCAATCAAGAGATCTTTCCTTATAGGCACTTCAGTCATAACATCTTTTGGTTATCAAAAGGAGCATGATGGCTCTTGGGTAAAGAAAGGTGCTCGACATGTTGGTGAAGAAGGACATGATGGAGAGGATTCATCTCTCTTTTCAAAGATTTTAGACAGGTTTAATGGTCTTCAAATCTTTGTTGGTGAGATGTTTGACAATTTGGAATTACAAGTGGATATGCGCTTCAATGAAATGGAGTCAAGAATCACAAAGGTTGAAGATGTGTCTTACATTCGTTCAAGCTTCGATCTTCCACCACCGTCGCCACCATCATCTTAGATTTCTATTTTAATATTATTAGTACTTTGATTTTCAGCCTTGTATTTTGGCTATATTATTATGGTAATTGAACAATTTACTATTACCTTATTTGCATGGTATGTTTGAACAAATATTAAGTATGTTATTTGACTATGTGGATTTTATAGTTAATCTATTCATGATTGTTGCTTCATGGTTCTTGCTTCATGATTTGGTTGATATTTTTCCATGGATGTTGTATGGATGTTTAGTTATATTTGAATACTTCAAATTTGATACGCACTTTTGCTTTTTGTTGATGCCAAAGGGGGAGAGAAATAGGGATTAAATCAAGAAGTCACATGAGTAATCAACTTAATTTTAAGATAAGCATAAATTCAAAAACAAAGGGGGATAATGGAAATTTATGTGAGTGATCGACTAGGAAAAAGTGTGTGTGTGTGTTTCTTGATTTCAGAAGTTGTCATCATCAAAAAGGGGGAGATTGTAGAAGCAAAGCTTCATGATGAATCAAGAGTGATTCAAAGATGTTTTGATGATAACAAAGATGATGACAAAGGTGATGACAAAAAGCTCAAAGGTCAATCAAAGA
Source organism: Glycine max (assembly GCF_000004515.6). Classification (NCBI taxonomy): domain Eukaryota; kingdom Viridiplantae; phylum Streptophyta; class Magnoliopsida; order Fabales; family Fabaceae; genus Glycine; species Glycine max. The sequence continues at coordinate 18,678,240 of NC_016089.4, forward strand.
ATGAGTTCAAGATATTCAAGATAGAATCAAGAACACTTCAAGATTCAAGAGGAAAGTTGATTTCAAGAATCAAGAATCAAGATTCAAGAGATCAAGATTTCAAGAATCAAGATTCAAGAGATCAAGATTCAAGAATCAAGAGAAGGCTTAATCAAGGTAAGTATGTAAAGGTTTTCTCAAAAATTGAGTAGCACATGGATTTTTTTCAAAACATGTTTACCAAAGAGTTTTTACTCTTTGGTAATCGATTACCAGATTGTTGTAATCGATTACCAGTAGCAAAATGGATTTGAAAAAGTTTTCAAATGAATTTACAACGCTCCAATTGATTTCAAAAAGTTGTAATCGATTACAATGTTTTGGTAATCGATTATCAGTGCCTTTAAACGTTGAACTTCAAATTCAAATGTGAAGAGTCGCATCCTTTCACATAAAAGTTTTGTGTAATCGATTACACTGATTTGGTAATCGATTACCAGTGATTGTTTCTGAATAAATCAAAAGATGTAACTCTTCAAATGGTTTTTTGACTTTTTCAAATTGGTTTTAAGTTTTTCTAAAAGTTATAACTCTTCTAAATGATCCTCTTGGCCAGACATGAAGAGTCTATAAAAGCAAGGCTTTGATTTGCTTTTTAATACACTTTTCCAATCAATCTTATACAGTCCTTTACAAGCCTTGAATCTCTTTGAACTTCTTATTCTTCTTTGTGCCAAAAGCTTTCCAAAGTTTTCTGGTTTTCTAAACATTGAAAACTTGTGCTATTCATTCTTTTCATCTCTTCTCCCTTTGCCAAAAAGAATTCGCCAAGGACTAACCGCCTGAATTCTTTTTGTGTCTCTCTTCTCCCTTTTCCAAAAGAACGAAGGACTAACCGCCTGAATTCTTTTGTGTCTCCCTTCTCCCTTGTCAAAGAATTCAAAACGACACAGTCTGAGAATTCTTTTGATTCTTCTCATTCCCTTATACAAAAGTGTTCGAAGGACTAACCGCCTGAGAATTCTTTTGTATCCCTATTCACAAAGTATCAAAGGTTTAACCGCCTGAGATCTTTGTCTTAACACATTGGAGGGTACATCCTTTGTGGTACAAGTAGAGGGTATATCTACTTGGGTTGTTGACAGAGAACAAGAGAGGGCACATCTCTTGTGGATCAGTTCTAGTGGAGGGTACATCCACTAGGTTCAAAGAGAATAAGGGAGGGTACATCCCTTGTGGATCTTTGCTTGTAAAAGGATTTTTACTAGGTTGAAAGAAATCTCAAGGACCGTAGGTCGCTTGGGGACTGGATGTAGGCATGGGTTGTTGCCGAACCAATATAAAAACTCTTGTGTGTTTGTCTCCTTCTTCCCTATTCTTTTACTTTCCGCTGTGCATTTTAATTTCTACTTTTACTTTTGGTTAAGTTTCTCTTCTACTCCTTATTCTCTTAACAACATAAGTAAAAGCCTTAGAAGAGTAAATTTTTAATTAGTAAAGGTTTAGGAATAATTAATTCAACCCCCCCTTCTTAATTATTTTGAGGCCACTCGATCCAACACCGTTGACACCGACTTGAAGAACCCTTTCGCTTCTTTGATGGTTCTGCCATTAGAAGAGATTTTTTGAAATTTTAATCAGTTCAAATGAAAGAGAATGAAAAAATATGAAGTTTGGTCTTTGTGGGGAGTGATTGGGACAAGAAATGAGTGAGATATGGCAGAAGAGAGAATTGGCAACGAGGGTTTTAAAAAATAAGAGAGGTTGCAGATTTCTGATTTTGAAATTTGTATATATAGGTGCAGGGACGCGTGGTAATCGATTACACTAATATGGTAATCGATTACCAGAGAGCATATCAGCCAAAAATAACTGCCTGTAATCGATTACACTAGTATGGTAATCGATTACCAGAGAGGATTTTAGCCAAAAAATAAAAGCTGATTGATTTTTAAGGAAAAATTTGAATGAATATCAAAATACTTGCTTAAAGAATATATATATATTTTAAAAATACTTTATGAATGAATCTTAATCAAGTAATACATATTCAAAATCATGCATAATTAAAAAATCATGTATACATGAAATTATATCAAAAACAATCAACACAAGTATTGAAGAATAATAATCATAGACATTATCAAAATACTTAAAGTAGACTTCATGCTTTGAGAAAGAAAAAAAATAACTCAATCAAGAACATTTAACCACATACTCACAATTTCAAACAATCAAGATAAACAAATAAAAATTTGTTAGTCATCATAATCAAATTAATTGAAAGAGAAATATCAACCAAAATAAAATTTCAAAAGAGAATGATTTTGATGTTACCTTTTTCATGATTAAAGGTGTCTAGATCTCTGAAGATGAAGGTCATACTTTTGCTTTTTGTTTAAACTTCTTGAGAGAAGTTCTCATCACTCTCATAATCCTTGGTTAGATGATTGATCTCCTTTTCTAAACCATCGGATGAATCATTGTCGTCCCATGCAATGTAGGCCTTCTTGGTTCTTTTTTCATCATACCTTTTCTTATCATTTTTCTCAGGCCATTCTTCATTTGAAGGACAATTAGCTTTGATGTGACCAAGTTGGTTGCATTTGTAACATCTAAGAACTTGAGAGTCTTCTTGTGATCTTCTTCCATTGTTAAAGTTCTGACACCTCTCTATTCTTCTTCTCTTGAAAAAATTTTGGAACTTCTTCACAAAGAGTGAGAAGTCTTCTTCATCATCTGAATCTTCTTCTTTATTTTCTTCTTGTATTGATGATGAGGCTTTAAGTGCTATACTTCTCTTCTTTTTGTCAGTTTCTTCATTTTGATTAAGCCGTTGGAGTTCCATTTCATGTTCTTGCAATTTTCCAAACAAAGTAGCAAGAGACATAGAAGAGAGATCCTTACTTTCAGAAATAGCAGTTACCTGCTTTGATACCACTTGTTGGATCAAGTGGCCTCGAAATAATTAAGGAGGGGGGGTTGAATTAATTATTACTGAACCTTTACTAATTAAAAATCTACCCTTCTTAGGATTTTACTATAATGTTAAAAAAGTAAAGAACAAAAATATTAACTTAACCAAAAGTAAAAGCGCTAATTAAAGTGCACAGCGGAAATTAAAGAGTGTAGGGAAGAAGAAGACAAACACAAGAGATTTATACTGGTTCGACAACAACCCGTGCCTACATCCGGTCCCCAAGCGACCTGCGGTCCTTGAGATTTCTTTTCAACCTAGTAAAAATCCTTTTACAAGCAAGGATCCACAAGGGATGTACCCTCCCTTGTTCTCTTTGAACAACCTAGTGGATGTACCCTCCACTAGAACAGATCCACAAGAGATGTACCCTCTCTTGTTCTTAGTCACAACAACCCAAGTAGATGTACCCTCTACTTGTACCACAAAGTATGTACCCTCCAATGTGTTAAGACAAAGTTCTCAAGCGGTTAGTCCTTTGAAACTTTGTGAATGGGGAAACAAAAGAATTCTCAGGCGGTTAGTCCTTTGAAATCATTTGTTTATGGGAAAGGGAAGAATCAAAATAATTCTCAGACTGTGTTGTTTTGAATTCTTTGACAAGGGAGAAGGGAGACACAAAAGAATTCAGGCGGTTAGTCCTTTGTTTTTTTTTGGAAAAGGGAGAAGAGAGACACAAAAAGAATTCAGGCGGTTAGTCCTTGGCGAATTCTTTTTGGCAAAGGGAGAAGGGAATGAAAAAGATGAATAGCACAAGTTTTGGAACAAAGAACTTTTCTTGGAAGAGAAAGTTTTGAACAAAAACTTTTTAGAAAGATGAAGAGAAGATGAAATCATAAAGTTCTGAAAGAAATGAAAGGAGATGTTGAAAGATAGATAGAAAGATAGAATGATTGAAAGAGATGATAGATATGAATGAGATGTTCAAAATGTTTCATGCCAAGGTCACATATTTATAGTTTCTTGATGACTCAAGTCAAAACTTGTGACTCTTGGCAATTCCTTTAAAACTAATTACTTAAAAAGTTATGACTTTTGAAAGAATCTTCAGAAACAAGTCACTTGAACAAATGTGACTTTTGGAAATGAATTTTTCGAAAACAGTCACTGGTAATCGATTACCATAAAGGTGTAATCGATTACACATCAACAGATGTGACTCTTCATTTTGAATTTTGAAAATCTTAACATTTTAAAACCACTAGTAATTGATTCCTACAATCTGGTAATCGATTACCAGAGAGTAAAACTCTTTGATAATGATTTTGTGAAAACTTCTTGTGCTACTCAATGTTTTGAAAAACTTTTTAATACTTATCTTGATTAAGTCTTCTCTTGATTCTTGAATCATTGAGTCTTGAATCAAGATCTTGATTATTATTGAATCTTGAATCTTGAATCTTCTTGATGAAACTTTCTCTTGAATCTTTCTCTTGATTCTTGAATTGTTCTTGACTCAATCTTGAAATCATTCTCATGGGCTTTTTGTCATCATCTTTGTTATCATCAAAACACCTTGAATCAATCTTAATTCATCATCATGAATCAATCTTGATTCATCATCATGAAGCAATGAAGCTTGCTTCTACATAAGTGTCACACAAAATTGGAGGAAAATTTGAATTTCTATTCAAATTTCACTTGGATTTGAAATTGAATTTGTGGAGCCAAATTTTGGAGCCAAAATTTCACTAATTATGATTAGTGAATTTTAGTTATGGTTCAGCCCACTAATCCAAGATCAAGTCCAAGATTCTCCACTAAGTGTGCTTAGGTGTAATGAGGTATGAAAAGAATGAAGGACATGCACAAAGTGTGACTATATGATGTGGCAATAGGGTGTAGCAAGCAAATGCTCACCCCGCCCCCCTCTAAAATTTAATTGGATTGGGCTTCTCCCAATTCAATTAAATTTATTTTCCAACACACGCATCAAATATTCACTTAATGCATGTGAAATTAAAAAACTACCTGTAATACAAAAACTAGTCTAGGTGCCCTAAAATACAAGGGCTGAAAAATCCTACATTTCTAGGGTACCCTACCTACATTATGGAGCCCTAAATACAAGGCCCAACAATAATGAAACCTTAATATAATATGTACAAAGATAAGTGGGCTCATACTTAGTCCATGGGCCCAAAATCTACCCTAAGGCTCATGAGAACCCTAGGGTCTTTTCTTGCATCTCTGGCCCAATCTACTTGGAGTCTTCTATTGATGAGAATCCAGAAACTGGTAGGCTAAAGGCCCAATTCTGGTTGTGCCCAAGTGGAGAAGAACAAAGCCCCCAAGTGGAGAAGGATGAAGGCCTAGAGGCAGAGACACTATCAAGACTATTAATTGTTGCTGAAGGCCCAGATTAATTTGAAGGCCCATAATAAATATGTTCTAATTTTTTATTTATAATTTTTTTTTGCCCTAACTATTTTGGAGGCCCATGTTTATTTTTATCTTTTTGTTCAGATACACTATAAGTGTTGGTTTTTGTTTTCAATAAGGCAACTTTTGGCATTTTCATAAAATTTGGTGAGAGCTTCTCTCTGAGTTCCTTGTTGAACCAATCTCATACTTATCAAGGTAATCCTTGTGGCGTCTACCCTGACTTATCTTCCTTCACTGGAAGTGGTGTCATCCAAATCTCCGTAGCCTGTATCAAGCGATCCGCTCCTAGTCAGGATCATATCATCTGGTATTAGAGCTTCGGCTCTTGATACAGGTTCTATCCTATCCAATTCTTTTTTTCTTTTTTGAAATTTGTCCAGGTTCGTGTTTTGTCCTTGTTCTGTTATTTGTTTTCTTGTTTGCGTCTTGTTGTGTTCTTGTTTGTGTCTTTGTTTCGTTCTTGTTCATGTTCTTGTCGCGTTTTTGTTCTTGCTCTTGTTTCTTGTTTCTTTCAGACTTTTTGTCAAAAAAAATCTGTTTGAGTTCTATTTCAAGTTAAAAAAAAAGTTGCAGAAATTTTGAAAAAAAAAAGAAGAAAAGAAAAAAAAAGTGGGTGTTTGATCTTTGAACATGAAATTGAGACAGCTAGAGGCGTTCTTTTTTGTTTGGCAAGTCTGTTATTCAAATCTTTTTTATTCTATCTGTTATCTTATCTATTATCTTATTTGTTATCTTTCTTGCTTATTCTATTTGTTATCCAAATCTGATTTGTTATCCAAATCAAATCAAATCAAAATTTGTTATCCAAATCAGATCTGTTTCCAAATCAAATCCAATCTGCTATCCAAATCAAGTCTAATCTGTTATCCAATCTGCTATCCAAATCAAGTCTAATCTGTTATCCAAATCAAGTCTAATCTGTTAACCAAAATAAATCTGATTTGTTATCCAAATTAAATCTGCTACACAGTCTATGATAATTAAACTGTCTTTCCTGTTATATACTGTGTGTGTCTAATTTGATTCATCCAGGAACTTAAGAGGGAGTGAGTGGTAAAAGGCAAGAGTGAAAACATCACACAAAAGCCTATATTGAGAGCATCAAACATGAGTGAACTACCATCAAAGAGAGAAACATGTGAGTAGAGTGTGGTGAGGTCCTGAATCTTTTTTTTTTAAAATTACTGCAAAATTCTTTGTTCCTTAATCATGGCAGGAGCTGGTGACAATGGTGGTGTATATCATCAACTGGACGGATCTCAGCACTTATTACTGGACGTGATGACTACACAAATGCAACGTTTGTTGAACCGTAACAATGAAGAGCTCTACAGGCGAATAGAAGGACTAGAGCACTAAATGAATCCAAATGCTGGGAGACCTTATGGTCGCAACAGAAGGGTCAATGATGGATTGTACCGAATAGAGGGGCAAGACAGAATTGAGGGAGTAAAACTCAATGTATCCTCTTTTAAAGGCAGGAGTGACCCAGACACCTACCTTGACTGGGAGATGAAGATTCAACATGCATTCTCTTACAATGATTATCCGGAAGAGCAAAAGGTGAAGTTAGCAGCAGCTACATTCTCAGACTATGCCCTTGTTTGGTGGAAGAAAAATCAAAGAGAGATTAAGAGAGAAGAATGGCGGGAGATAGATACATGGACTGAGATGAGAAGGGTTATGTGAAAGAGGTATGTTCCAACTAGCTATAGTAGAACCATGTGACAGAAACTCCAGAGGTTATCCCAGGGAAGTTTGATTGTTGAGGACAAGGAGAAGGAGATGACACTAGTGAGGGCCAACATTGAAGAGGACACCAAAGCAGTGCATGATGGCTTCACCAACAAGATTTCTTTCCAGCACCATGACCAGAAAATTATTCTTAAACATCTATCCCTCAGAGAAGTGTGTGAAGACCAAATCATAAGGAGAGAAAAGAGAGAATAAGAGAGAGACAATAGTGAGGCACCAAAGGAATAGAAAAAGGAAGAGTGATAGACTTGAGAGATAGAGTGATACACAAGAGAGAAAGAGTGATAATTCTAATCAGTTAACTATTTATGTTTCTCCCAGTGTTCAACCCTTATTGCAGGAATTTAAAGATGTCTTTCCCAAGGAGATTCCTCATGGACTGCCACCTTCAAGAAGCATAGAACATCAAGTTGATCTCCTTCCAGAAGCTTCATTGCCTAACAGGCCAACTTACAACAGCAAGCCCCAAGAGACTTAGCATAAGGATGCACAGGCCAAAGTTGAGTATGTGAAAAGATTGTATGACCAAGTGAAGGTGCAAATTGCAAAGAAGAATGAAAGCTATGCCAAGCAAGCCAACAAGAAAAGGAAGGAAGTGGTACTTGAACCTGGTGATGATCCTGGACATTTAAGGGCAAATGTTTTCCAAGAAGGATGAAATGATGAGAATCCTGAAACTAGCCAAATACAGGCTAAAGGCCCAAGTGGAGAAGGACGAAGGCCCAAGTCGAGAAGGACAAAGCCCCCGAGTGGAGAAGGATGAAGGCCTAAGTGGAGAACATTTGTCTCTGGGTTTCTCTCTTGGGCCTTCATCCTTCTCCACTTGAGAGGACTACACGTCCTCGCCTTTAGAGGACTACACATCCTCGCCTTCAGAGGACTACACGTCCTCCCCTTCAGATGACTACCCTTCCTCGACTTCAGAGGACTACACGTCATCCACTTCAGAAGACTACACATGCTCACCTTTAGAGGACTACACGTCCTCGCCTTTAGAGGGCTACACACCCTCGCCTTTAGAGGACTGCATATCCTCACCTTCAGAGGACTACACGTCCTCGCCTTCAGAGGACTACACGTCCTCCACTTCAGAGGACTACACATCCTCCCCTTTAGAGGACTACACGTCCTCTCCATCAGAGGACTACATGTCCTCCCCTTTAGAGGACTACACGTCCTCACCTTCAGAGGGTTGCACCCCCTCATCTTCATTGGGCTACATGCCCTCACCTTCAGAGCACTACACATCCTCACCTTCAGAGGGCTACACGCCTTCGCCTTCAGAGGGCTACACGCCCTCGCCTTCAGAGGACTACACGTCCTCACCTTCAGAGGGCTACATGTCCTCACCTTCAGAGGCCTACACGTCCTCACCTTCAGAGGGCTACACGCCCTCGCCTTCATAGGGCTACATGCCCTCACCTTCAAAGGACTACACGTCCTTGCCTTCAGAGGGCTACACGCCCTCGCCTTCAGAGGACTACACGTCCTCCCCTTCAGAGGGATACACGCCCTCACCTTCATTGGGCTACACGCCTTCACCTTCAGAGGACTACACGTCCTCCCCTTTAGAGGCTGCACGCCTTCACTTTCGTAGGGCTACACGCTCTCACCTTTAGAGAACTACACGCCCTCGCCTTCAGAGGGCTACACGCCCTCACCTTTAGAGGGCTGCACGCCCGTGCCTTCAGAGGACTACACGTCCTCACCTTCAGAAGGCCTCACACCCTCACCTTCATAGGGCTACACGCCCTCACCTTTAGAGGACTACACGTCCTCGCCTTCAGAGGGCTACACGTCCTTACCTTCAGAGGACTACACTTCCTCCCCTTCAGAGGGCTACACGCCCTCCCCATTAGAGGGCTACATGCCCTCACCTTCAGAGGACTACACGTCCTCACCTTCAGAGGGCTACACGCCCTTGCCTTCATAGGGCTACACGCCCTCGCCTTCATAGGGTTGCACGCCCTCGCCTTCATAGGACTTCATATTTGCGCCTTCAGAGAACTCAAGGTCCTCCGCCCTTAATGCTTAATCAAGGCCTTCGCTCTTGGGTGAGGGGCTTGTAGTTTTCTTTTATCAGTTCTTGGGCCACCCCCTAAGATTCGAGGGCGACCAACTGTGCGACCACAACCAGAGAGGGAGGCTATCGTGCAACTACTATGCCTACTGGGGCAAGATTTCAACCAGCCGCTGCAAGGAGACAAGTGTGGATCATGCACACCACCACAACTTCGATCTCCCCCTGCCGAAGTGTCAGTTGGTCTGTGCCATCATGACATAGGTAAGTATGCAAATGGCTCAATTGATTTCTGATGTCGTCTACTATTTGCATGGATCTCGCCCACAAGACACCTAGTGGACTCGGAGAAGTCCAATAGGGCCCTGGGGTTTCCTGCTCTGGTTACAGGCCTCTGTCAGTCCTATAGGGTGCCCGTCCCCCCAGCAAGGTCATGCCATCGTGACATAGGTAAGTATGCACATCGCTCAATTGATTTCTGATGTCATCTATTGTTTGTAGGGATCGCACCCGCAAGACACCTAGTGGACCCGAAGAAGTCCAACAAGGTCCTGGGGTTTCTAGCTCTGATTACGGGCCTATGTCAGTTCTACGGAGTGCCCGTCGCCCCCAACAAGGTCATTAGGCCCCCTATTAACCACGATTTCATCAAGAAGTATTGTGCCCCTTAGGCAGGCGCAGGGCGAGACACCACAGCAGCCTGGGGATGGCCAGCAGTAGGCAATAGACGCACCGCCGCCACCTCCAGAGCCCCTTGCTCATCTACAAAGGCTGGAGCGTTGCCTACGACTCGTGGCTGACCAGTAGGCGACCAAGTCGAAAGCCAAAGGTAAGCAAAGTACTAGGTCCGTGACCGACAAGTCATCACGCGTCCAGCTCAAGACATTAAAGAAGCGCTACTAGGAGGCAACCAAGTACCTTTTAAATCTCTGCTTGTTATTTGATCACCTTTGTTTCTCAAGTCATAGTAGGACACACCTAGTTGCTCATGATTCTAGGAATTTAAATAAAACAAGCACAAGCTCGGAAGGTAGTCATACCTCACAAAATATATGTAAGTGTGTTTAGGTAGCGAAAATACCTTAGATATGCATGTATGTAATTTAGGTAGCAAAAAAAATACCTCACAAAATATATATATATATATATATATATATATATATATATATATATATATATATATATATATGTATGTTTAGGTAGCAAGATACCTTGGATACGCATGTATATAGCAAAAATACCTCACAAAAATATACATATGTTTAGGTAGCAAAATACCTCATGAAAAAAAAACAAAAAAGGTAAAATAAAAATAAAATTGGTTAGCTAAAAAGCCAACATGCTTTTGAAAGGAAATGAACTTGCTATTCAGAACACAAGGTTTTTGAAGAAAAATGTGTATGCACCTGAAGAGTGAATGCTGTGAAAATTTTCCCGAACGCCCAAAATGGACTCGGATGAATGCATGAATTGATGAAAGAACATGTTTTGGAAACACTGTGTTGACTTAAATAGGAAAAATGAATCATGAACCCCAGTGTCACATGACAATAAAAACTTGATGCTTGAGTGTCCACATGGGTGCATGCATGACTAGTTTTGCATAAAATTTCCAAATCATCATTGTTGTATGTGTGTCATGGAAATAAATGTGGGACATCCCCTTTATCCCTAAACCGTTGGCCAAACCAACACCCTGACATACATCGTGTCCGCCCGTTCTACAAGCCTTTTGACCAAAGACCTCAAACCACCATAAACCTTGACCCAGGATGAGAATTTCCATCCCTGTCCTCGAAAGAAGGAACAATGGGGTCTCCCAAGAAAAAAAAAGTCATTCACTATTGAGCGTCTAACATGCTTCCAGAACAAAGAAAGTTCTCGATCAAAGATCGGAAGAAAACAAAAGAAAAAGAGAAATTCCCGATCAAAGATCGGAAGAAAACAAAAGAAAAAGAAAAGTTCCCGATCGAAGATTGGAAGAAAACAAAAGAAATATACAGAAAGGTCTTCGGACCAGACAATATTTGAATTGTCACAAGCAAATAAGAAAAGAAAGGAAACCACGACTTGAAGTGGTCCTCTCCCTTTGATTGCCAACCAAAATCCTATGCGTCGATGACTTTTTCGCCCCCATTAAAAAAAACAGAAAAGGAAAAGGCCAAAACACTCAAAGCCAAATTTCCCACCAAAAAAACACCATTCCCGAAAAAGTCCTATTGATCTGTGATCACACATGTAATCTTTGATTTGATAGGAAATGATTTGTAAAATCAAGTCATGACATATCTAGGTTCAGAATTAGGATAAAACACTTACCTGTGTGAGATTGATACACTTTGAGTTATTTTCTTCTATTTTGTTGGACCCAGTGTTTCCTTTAAATGGTCGTTTAGAAATGAAACGTTGTTATCTAAAATCTCATTTGTGGTTATGAGAAGATTTTATCAGCATACTCTCCTTCCCCAATAGACACATTGTTTTTCCCCAAAAATTATATGTTGTTCTGATCGGTTGGAGGTTTTGTTTCTTTACTAAAGCATGTTCGCATTTTAGTGAAAGAACATCGAGACTATTTTACTCTCACAGTTATCAAGAACTATGTAGGTTTGAGTTTCTCATCACAAATTGAGTATACGTAGGAGCAAAAGCCCTGCTTTTGTCGACCACCTCACCTTTTGTTACCGTGACCCAAGAGTTCGATGGCATGCGGAGACACCCGATGGAAACCCGCACACACCCTTTGCTATCCAATGACCCGAGAGTCTGGTAGCATGCGGAGACACCTTACGATTATCCGCACCTCGTCATTTGGAAACCCCAAGTCCGATTGACAAGCAGAGACCAATGTGGTTATCTATACCCTTTCTGGAGATGTCAGCATCTTCTGGTAGACACTATTTTAGTCTCCCACAGCTTTCTCAAGAACTACGTAGGTCTGAGTTCCTCATCACAAATTGAGGATACGTAGGAGCAAAAGCCCTGCTTTTGTCGACCACCCCACCTTTTGCTATCGTGACCTATGAGTCTGGTGGCACGCAGAGACACCCGATGGTTATTCATGCACACTTTTTCCTATCGTGACTAGTGAGTCCAGTAGCATGCGGAGACACCTTACGGTTATCTGCACCTTTGTCATCCAGAGACGGCAAGTCTGATGACATGTGGAGATACCTTATGGTTATCCGCACCTTTTGTCAGCTAGAGGCAAGTGAGCCCGTTGACACGCAGTGACTAATTTCTTCATCTGCACCTTTGTCATCCAGAGACGGCAAGTCTAATGACATGCGGAAATACCTTATGTTTATCCGCACCTTTTGTCAGCTAGAGGCAAGCGAGCCCGTTGACACGCAGTGACTAACATCGTCATTTGCACCTTTGTCATCCAGAGACGGCAAGTCTGATGACATGTAGAGATACCTTATGGTTATCCACACCTTTTGTCAGCTAGAGGCAAGCGAGCCCGTTGACACGCAGTGACTAATGTCGTCATCTGCACCTTTGTCATCCAGAGACGGCAAGTCTAATGACATACGGAGATACCTAATGTTTATCCGCACCTTTTGTCAGCTAGAGGCAAGCGAGCCCGTTGACACGCAGTGACTAACATCGTCATTTGCACCTTTGTCATCCAGAGACGGCAAGTCCGATGACATGTAGAGATACCTTATGGTTATCCGCACCTTTTGTCAGCTAGAGGGAAGCGAGCCAGTTGACACGTAGAAACTAACATCGTCATCTGCACCTTTTCCATCCAGAGACGACAAGTCCGATGACATGCGAAGATACCTTATGGTTATCCGCACCTTTTGTCAGCTAGAGGCAAGTGATCCCGTTGACACACAGAGACTAACATCGTCATCTGCACCTTTCCCGGAGATGTTAGCGTCTTTCGGCCGAGACCACGAAAAAGTCTCGTTTGCTATCCGTCAGACTCAAAGCCCGATAGCATGCAGTGACTAACGTCGTCATCTGCACCTTCTCCAGAGATGTCAGCGTCTTTCAGTCGAGATTGTGAAAAAGTCTCATTTGCTATCCGTAAGACTCAAAGCCCGATAGCATGTAGTGACTAACGTCGTCATCTGCACCTTCCCCGAAGAAGTCAGTGTCTTCCGGCTGAGACAGCGAAAAAGTCTCATTTGCTATCCGTAAGACTCAAAGCTCGATAGCATGCAGTGACTAACATCGTCATCTACACCTTCCCCGGAGATGTCAGCATCTTCCGGCCAAGACTGCAAAAAGGTCTTATTTGCTATCCGTAAGACTCAAAGCCCGATAGCATGCAGTGACTAACGTCGTCATCTGCACCTCATAGGAGATGTCAGTGTCTTCCGACCGAGACTGTGAAAAAGTCTCATTTGCTATCCGTAAGACTCAAAGCTTGATAGCATGCAGTGACTAACGTCGTCATCTGCACCTTCCCCGGAGATGTCAGCGTCTTCCGGCCGAGACTGTGAAAAAGTCTCATTTGTTATCCGTAAGACTCCAAGCCCGATTGCATGCAGTGACTAACGTCATCATCTGCACCTTCCCCGGAGATGTCAGCGTCTTCCGGTCGAGACTATGAAAAAGTCTCATTTGCCATCGGTAAGACTCAATGCCCGATATCATGCAGTGACTAACTTCGTCATTTGCACCTTCCCCGAAGATGTTAGCGTCTTCCGGTCGAGACTGCGAAAAAGTTTTATTTGCTATTCGTAAAAATCAAAGCCCGATAGCATGCAGTGACTAACGTCGTCATCTGCATCTTCCCCAGAGATGTCAGCGTCTTCCGACCGAGACTGGGAAAAAGTCCCATTTGCTATTCATAAGACTCAAAGCCCGATAGCATGTCGTGACTAACGTTGTCATCTGCACCTTTCTCAGAGATGTCAGCGTCTTCCGGCTGAGACTGCGAAAAAGTCTTATTTGTTATCCATAAGACTCAAAGCCCGATAGCATGCAGTGACTAACGTCGTCATTTGCACATTTCCCAGAGATGTCAACGTCTTCCGACCGAGACTACGAAAAAGTCTCATTTGCTATCCATAAGACTCAAAGCCTGATAGCATGCAGTGACTAACGTCGTTATCTACACGTTTCCCGAAGATGTCAGCGTCTTTCGGCCGAGACTTTTTTTAGTCTCACACTTTTGTTACCCTAACCCGTGAAGTCAGGTGGCAGGCAAAGATACTTGAGTGGTTATCCGTACAAAGGAAACTTTTGTTAATCCAGATCTGTGAAGTCAGATGGCAGGCGGAGATACCCAAGTGATTATCCGTACTAAGACAACTTCTATTAATCTCAACCCGTGAAATCAGGTGGCAGGAGGAAATACCCCAAGTGGTTATCCGTACAAACATACTTCTGTTAATCCTGACCCGTGAAGTTAGGTGGCAAGCGGAAATACCCCAAGTGGTTATCCGTACATGCACAGTTCTGCTACCCCGACCTGTGAGAAGTCAGGTAGCATGCAGAGACGCCCTATATGGTAATCCGCACACATTTCAAAGACAAAAATGTCTTCAGTCATTGCATGCCTTCAAAGGCGACAATGACCCCCATTTACATTTCGAAGACAAGAATGTCTTCAGTCATTGCATGCCTTCAAAGGTGACAATGTACTCATCTACATGTCGAAGATGACAATGTCTTCATTCATTGCATGCCTTCAAAAGGCGACAATGTCTTCATTTGCATTTTGAAGACGACAATGTCTTCACCTCAAAAACTTCAATATCCTTTTTCCCTGTGCTTTGTAGGACTCGACGTCCTTTCTTTGTATGCTTTTTTTTAAAGAAAAAAGAGAGTGAAAATGAAAATGAAAAGGAATTAAACAAGAAAAGAAGGAATTCCAATATCTTCATGCTTTCACGGGTTTTATTGCTTGGATTTGCGCTAGTGGCCGGTCGGGTAAAGATTCAGCTCGAACGAAATTAGTGTCTTATCTTTACTTCCATTTTATCTCCAATAAAAGATAAGTAAAGAGGGACAACTGTCATACCTTAATTTCATTCAGGGACCATTGTTTGTCGACATGCGACCTTTGTTTGACCACCTCAAAATGTTTAACACCCATCGTTGTGGCATCCGTAAAATTCTGAGATGTTTCGGGAAGAAACCGGTCAAAAACACGAAAACGAGAGTGTATTTAGAAAAGTGGGGTGTTTGTAAGTAAATTGTTACACTCTAATTTCATTTGAGGACCATTGTTGATCGCTTTAGAAGGCTTAACACTCATCACGGTGGAATCCGTAAAGTTTCGTGAGATTTTGGAAATAAAACAACCAAAAACACAAAAATGGGGGTTGAACTTATCAAGATAGTGGTGTAAATAGCAATTCGAATCTAGGCCCTTCCAGAACATTTTGGAAGTTGGGTTGCTTAAGGACGAAGCAACAGGGCGGCAAGCTCCTCCACGTTGTTGAAAAATGGTTTCCGGGGCTTCCGTGGCTTCTGTAATGCTTTCGTAAAATTTCTGAAAACCTTGGGTAAGCATATTTCACTTAACATTGGTGAAAGGGAAGATAAAAAAAAAAGATGAAAATCAAATCCAAAACACTTCCGTAAGGCTTCCGTAACTTTTCCGTAAAGTACGAAATGGGGGTGAACTTATTAATTAGGGTATGCTTAGTAATCTTCCTCAAGAAGCCTCTGGGGGCAAGCACCTCCCTTTTTTTCCTATAAATAAGGGAGGGGGGCTATTTCAAAATGTTCATGACCCCTAGGCTATGCATTTCGACTATTTTGGGTAAAAAAAACATGTTTCTATGAAGAAAAATCGAGTCGAAGCGCTTCCGTAACGCTTCCGAGACGTTTTCGTGAGCAAATCTGTGAAGATTTTCCTCCGTTCTTCACCATTCTTCGTTTGTTCTTCGTTCTTCAACCGATAAGTGTTCCAATCCGAGACTTTCAATTCATTTCTTGTTTTGTTTGCTTTCATCTTCATCTCGTTCAATTTTGATTTTCTTTTCTTCCGTTTTAACGTGCTTTAACCGTTTATTTAAGCCGTTATCTCGCCTAATAAATGATAAAATGAATTTCAACCGATCATTTTGTGTTGTAATGTCGTTTAATCACTATTAAAGCAAAATCTAACCGATCGTTCATGTTGTAACCTCGATTAAACCAAAAAAAGAAAATAATAATAAAATAATCAAAATATCTTGAAAAAAATAATAATAAAATAATCTTTGAATAAAATAATCAAAAAAATCAATCAGATGTTTTTCTTTGGAAGTTTCCTTGAATGAATTGACTAATAACCAAAGTGAAACTAAGGCTAAAATCAACTCAAAAATCAAGCTTTGTCCGCAAAAAATCACTAAAAACCGTTTTAAGGTCCAACGCCTTAAAAGGTCTTCTTTGCTTTTATCGGTTAACATGGACCATTCAAAAGCATAAAATCAACATGTAACTTTACCACTTTTGCAAGAACTACGTAGGTCTAATTTCCTCATCACAATTGAGGATACGAGGAGCAAAAGCCCCGCTTTTGTCGACCACGCCAAGAGATCATTAATGGTCCAACGCCTTAATGTTTCTCGCCTTTCAAAACCAAGAGATCATTAATGGTCAACGCCTTAATGGTTCTCTCCTTTCAAAATCAAAAGATCGTTTAATGGTCCAACGCCTTAAACGACTTTTGTTCGGTTAAAATCGATCTTGCGGAAAAAGATCAAAACAACTTAACCAACATTTAGTTCTAAAACAACTACGTAGGTTCGATTTCCTCATTGCAATTAAGGATACGTCGGAGCGAGGGAAACACCCTTGTCGACCACAAAAAGATAAAAAAATACAAAAAGGCATAAAAACATAAAAAGGGAAAATAAAACAAATTGAAGACATGATATTGCACACTGATTGAAGGTCGTCGTCCCTTGTGACGGACACGTGGGGTGCTAATACCTTCCCCGTGCGTAAAAACAACTCCTGAACCTTTCACACTTAAAGTTCGTAGACCACACCTTTCTGGTTTTTTCGACGTTTTCCTCAAATAAACATTGGTGGCGACTCCACGTGCCTTCCTCCCTTGGAAGATGCACCCGTGAGCCTCGCGTCGCCCTCCCGCCGAAGGGTAGGTTGCGACAACGTGCAATCCTATGAAGGCGAGGACGTGTAGCCCTCTGAAGGTGAGGACATGTAGCCCTCTGAAGGCGAGGGTGTGCAACCCTCTAAAGGCGAGGGCGTGCAACCCTCTAATGGCAAAGGCGTGCAACCCTCTAATGGCAAAGGCGTGTAGCCCTTTGAAGGCGAGGGCATGAAAACCTCTTAAGGCGAGGAAGTGCAGCCCTCTAAAGTCAAGGACGTGTAGTCCTCTGAAGGCGAGGATGTGCAGTCCTCTTAAGGCGAGGACGTGTAGCTCTCTGAAGGTGAGGACGTGTAGCTCTCTAAAGGTGAAGACCTGTAACCCTCTTTAGATGTAGGAAATCTATGCAGTTAACATGATTTTTAGGGATTCAGATGCATGCAACCTTTGTCTTGAAATGCGGTAAATGCGGACTTCGTATGCAACAATGCAATGTAATGGAAAGTTGTACAATGTTCATGACATTCTTTCCCTATTTTGTGATTTTGATTTGATTTTTGAAAGAGGTGATAATTCATGCAACCTCATCCTATCTTTTGCAAATCTCTTTGGGAACTCCCTTAGAGTGTATGTCCTGATTGATTTACTCACTTGACAATTTTGGAGTGATGGCGATGGAGTCGTTTAATCAATCCACTGAAATCCCAGGGTTTGTCACTCCCCCTTTTTTTGTTTAAAAACATCGACGGGTGAGAACTTTTGACCTGCCCCTAGGTTCGCCTGAGGCTCATGCATGGTGCCTTTCATTGCCCCAGTGTAGGGCTCTGAGGTATCCATCGTTGTTTTGTTTTCACAACCTTGTAGCAAGGAAGAATGAAAGAAGCGATTGATTCAAAAAGGATTTTCAAGGACGAGAAACAGTTGAAGGATTTTTCAGTTGACAGATTAAGTCAAATGACTCCTATTCTTGATAACTCATTTCTCTCTCAAAAAGACAAACTTTTAGGAATGATAAAATGAGGTCACATGAATTTCTATGTTTTTACTTGAAAACACAGTCAATCAAATGCTTTTTTTCTTTTTCATTTTGAACTTTTCTACTTTACTCGTTGTTTACGGCATCCCCACCAAATGTGTAGCATGAGTAATTTCTGATTGAACGGTCTTGGAAGTCCAAACTCAGGAGTGCAGGTCGCTTGAGCAAACAAACCAATGGCTTCCACCCACATTCCAGTGGAAGCAAAGATGTAATTACGAGAGGATAAGGGACAAAGATGTCAAATTTATCCATTTTATTTAGCATTGTAACTGTGGTTTACAATAATGGCATAAACTTGAAAATCCTGATGAGTCATTAGAGACATCTAACAACAGCTTTCAAAATTGCCCCATGTGTGGTGTCGCTTGTCAATGTTAGGATTCACAAGTAATTCTCCTCAAATTTCAGCCAGCCTGCATTAATTAGACTTTTCAACTTACGATTCAAGGTCATACAGTGCTCAATGGAATGTCCTGGAACTCCTCCATGATATGCACATATTGCGTTCGAGTCGTATCCTTGGAAAAATGGAGGTTGAGGAACCCTGGCAGGGGTTATGGCTACCATTGCATTATCAAGTAGATATGGGAGCAAGTTAGCATATGACACCAGAATTTGGGGTGAATCCTACAGGCTTTTTGCTGCAAAATTCCTTTTTGGTTTGCGCTAAAGGAGGTGTTTGGGCATTGGGCATGTGGTAAGCAGGCAAGCCTTATGGCTGATTTGGGGATGGCTTTTGTGGATGATTGGGTGAGAGGGACTGTTATTGGCTGAGTAATGACATTGTTGGGCTGATGGGAAATTTGATCGTGTAGGAATGGCAGTCATAGCAAGGGTTTCTCCCTCATTCTCATCCTCTTCATTTGCCCCAGTTTTCACATTCATCAAAGCAGGATGATCAGATTTGCCTTTTTCCAGACCTACTTTGGTCCTTTCGTCGGCAAAGACCAAATCCGCAAAGCTTAAAGGTGTGTAACCCATCATTTTTCCATAGAAGGGTTGTGGTTAGGGGCGAAATTAAGGCCCCTCCAAAGTGTTTTGCAGGGGTATACCACCAACTGCTTGCCCTTCAGTGGCATATCCAAGGCAAGGCTCGAAGTCGGCTAGATTGTGGTAGGGAATTTCATGTCTCTCCCCCATGGTTTGAGAGACATGTGCATGATCAGTTTGAGGTTGTCGGCTTTCAATGAGTATGGGAGCGAAGTTATTGACATCCTTACTGGGAGTGTATGCCACATTGGGTGGTGTATAGTTGGGAGGCAAGCCATATGGTGGGAAGGCATGCTTGTTTTTTGCACTAAATGAGGGCTGCCCATACCTCCTAACTCTTTGCCTTCCAGACCTACCATATCTGAGGTTGGATGATTTATTTGGTTGAGGCCATATGGGGGGGTCAGGTCCACCTCAGTAATGGTGCTGGTAACGGCTATTACAGCCGCATTGACCTCCATTATCTCCTTTATGCTCATCATGACCTCCATCATTGTGGCCATTTGCTCTTTCAAGGCCTCTGTGTCGGCCTTCATCTGCTCTTGCACCTCCTCTACTTCACCCATTACTCTAGCTCTAGCACGGGTTCGGTAAGGGAGCTGTAAAGCGTGATCTTTCCTTTTGATAACAATGATTAAGTTTGTTTTTTGTTCAAGGAAAGAATGCAATGAGCAATGCAACCAATGAAAAGAATGGATGTATGCGAATGATGCACAGTTGAAGTATTGCGAATTTTTACGCAGGACATGGGGTTGAATCAATTTACATTTTCAACCTGGTCCATGACATCTTTGTTAAGGTGAAACTGGAAGTAACAAGGACATCAATAGTCCTAAATGTGTTTGGTAGTAGATGAAGCAACGATGTAACTCGATCCATCTTTTGCCCCAATTTTTTGCAAGATGGTTACTTCCATACTTCAACTTGACTTGATGAACCTTTTCGTAAAAGCATGAGCTTGGTTCAACCCCATAACCCAAGGAATGGAAATTTTTATCGCCAATACTTCGAAAACATTTCATAAAGATGAAAGACTCGGGAATACGTATGCTATGCATGGAAAATGTAATTATGAGATTGAAATGCCCGAAGAAACATCATTTCCTAGTTAACCACGCATTAGGTACCATGCTCAATCATTTTGGTTT
Source organism: Glycine max (assembly GCF_000004515.6). Classification (NCBI taxonomy): domain Eukaryota; kingdom Viridiplantae; phylum Streptophyta; class Magnoliopsida; order Fabales; family Fabaceae; genus Glycine; species Glycine max. Next base: position 18,698,544 of record NC_016089.4, read on the forward strand.
TTTTTTTTTTTGAGAAATGGGTTTATGATCCCAACATGGTTGGCTCATGGTACCTAACACATGCAACTAAGCATGCAGTGTGAATTTTCACGCTTCCTTTTTTGTTTTTGTTTTGTAGAGGAAAATGCAAGGATCATGCATGAGTAAACATGAAAATAAAAGGTATGCAAAAAGCATGTTAGATGCAGATGCATGGTGATGAAATGACTTATGCAAAATGCAATGCATGAAATGATAAGTGACAAATGCAGGAACGATACATCCATTACGATGCCATGAAGAGATGCTTATGTGATGCATGATATGAATGCATTTACGGACACGAGAGCCCGGAAAATCATCTCTTCTTACTTGCACATTTGCGGGCGTAGTGCCCCATGTGTGCAGTTAAGAAGGTGATATGGACCTTCCGGCTTCCCATGACAAAAGATGAGACCAACATACAATGCATGCGTGACGACATGATGCAGATGCACAAAAGCGCAATAGGGGGATGTACACAGCATGGCAATATCCTAAAATAATCATACAACAAAGGCGTACATGACATTTAGGTTATATGCATAACAGTGTTTAAAAGGCACGCAACGTGTTCGCTTCGTGCCCCTATTTTAGGGACCTAAACGGGAGGAACTAAAAGGCTTTTAGTGATAATTCCCAAGGTGGTCATATCTCTCTTGATGGTTTCTAGAGGTATCATCCCCTTCGAAAAACATATTGCAGTAGTAGGGACTACCAGCAACAATATGTTATCAAAGAGAAAAACTCTAGATGAGGGTTCACTGTTATCAAGCGAGTCGGAGACCCAGCATGACCATAGATTCACCTCCACTCCTTATGTTCCCATGGACCCAGGTATAGTGCCCCTTTTCAACTCACCATGTGTGCAAAAAGGTGTTGGTGTTTTGTGCATCAAATGAATACATATTTATCCCATGCATACATCAAAACACGCTTACAACATCGAAGAAGTGTGTACAAGAACATAAAGGAAAAGGGAAACCGATGAAAAGGAAAACACAACTTTTGCACAAAAGATTAATAGGCCTAACTCTCTAAAAACAGTCCCCAGTGGAGTCGCCAACTGTTGCAACCTACCCTTCGGCGGGAGGGCGACGCGGGGATCATGGGTGTGTCTTCCAAGGGAGGAAGGCGTGCGGAGTCGCCACCAACGTTTATTCGAGGGAAACGTCGGAAAAACCGGAATGTGTGGTCTACAAACTTTAATTGTGAAAGGTTCGGGAGTTGTTACGGGGAAGGTATTAGCACCCCACGCGTCCGTCACAAGGGACGACAGCCTTCAATCAAGTGTGCAAATATGACTTCAAAACTACGTATTTTCCCTTTTTATATTTTTTATGTTTTTCTTCCCTTTTTATGTTTTTTTTAGCTTTTTATGGGTTTTTTTTGTATTTTTTATCTTTTTGTGGTCGACAACGGTGTTTTCCTCGCTCCTACGTATCCTCCATTGCGATGAGGAAATCAAACCTACGTAGTTGTTTCAAAACTAAATGTTGGTTAAGTTATTTTTATCTATTTTCGCAAGATATATTTTAACCGAACAAAAGGTCATTTAAGGCGTTGGACCATTAAATGATCTTTTGATTTTGAAAGGAGAGAAACGTTAAGGCGTTGGACCATTAACGATCTCTTGTTTTTGAAAGGAGAGAAACGTTAAGGCGTTGGACCATTAACGATCTCTTGGTTTTTTGAAAGTAGAGAAACGTTAAGGCGTTGGACCATTAACGATCTCTTCTTGTTTTTGAAAGTAGAGAAACGTTAAGGCGTTTAACCATTTAACGATCTCTTGGTATTTTGAAAGGAGAGAAACATTAAGGCATTCGACCATTAACGATCTCTTGGTTGTGAAAGAAGAGAAAAGTTAAGGCATTGGACCATTAATGATCTCTTGGTTTGTTTGAAAAGGGGTAGTCGACAAAAGTGGGACTTTTGCTCCTACGTATCCTCGATTTGTGGCGAGGAACTCAAACCTACGTAGTTCTTGCAAAAGCAATAAAGTTATGTGTTGATTTTTTGCTTTGAATGATCTATTTTAACCAATAAAAGCAAAGAGGACCGTTTTAAGGCATTGGACCTTAAAACAGTTTTGAGTGACTTTTGCGGACAAAGCTTGGTTTGTGAGTTGATTTTAGCTTTAGTTTCACTTTGATTATTAGTCAATTCATTCAAGGAAATTTTCAAAGAAAAACGTCCGATTGATTTTTTTGATTATTTTATTATTATTTTTTTCAAGATATTTTGATTATTTTATTATTATTTTTTTCAAGATATTTTGATTATTTTATTATTATTTTCCTTTTTTTATTTAACCGAGGATACAATGTGAACAATCGGTTAGATTTTGCTTTAACAGTGATAAAACGACATTACAACACAAATGATCGGTTGAAATTCATTTTATCATTTATTAGGCGAGATAACAGCTTAAACGATCGGTTAAAGCTTGTTAAAAACAGAAGAAAAAAAAAACCGAAAGTGAACGAAATGAAGATGAAAGCCAACAAAACAAGAAATGAATTGAAAGTCTCGGATTCAAAAACTTATCGATCGAAGAACGAAGAACGCACGAAGAACGAATGAAGAAAGGGGAAGAACGACGGAAAATCTTCACAAAATTGCTCACGAAAACGTCTCGGAAGCGTTACGGAAGCACCTCGGCTTGGATTTTCTTCACGGAAACACGTTTTTTCACCCAAAACAGCTGAAATGCATAGCATAGGGGTTAGCGACCCTTTGGAACAGCCCCTCTCAGTCTATTTATAGAAAAAAGGGGGGGAGCTTGCCGCCCAGCTTGCCCAGGCGAGCAGGTGGCTTCCTCAAGAAGTTTCCTGACGCACCCCCCTTTTAATAAGTTCACCCTCCTTTTTTCATAATTTACATAAAAGTTATGGAAGCATATTGGACTTGATTTTTTTCTTTTTCTCTTCCTTCTCACCCAACTGAAGTGAAATATGCTTATATTAGGGTTATGAGAATTTTACGGAAGCATTATGAAAGCCCAGAAGTCTCGAAAGCCATTTTTAAACAAAATGGGGGAGGAGGTTGCCACCCAGCTCGCCCAGGTGAGCTAGGTTGCTTCCTCCTTAAGCAACCCAGCTTCCAAAATGTTTTGGAAGGACCTAGATTCGAAATTTCTATTTACACCCCTATCTTGATAAGTTCACCCCCCGTTTTTATGTTTTTGGCTGTTTTCCTTCTGAAACCTCATGAAACTTTACGGATTCCATGGCGATGGGTGTTAAGCCTTCTGAAGTGATCAACAACGGTCCCCGAATGAAATTAGGGTGTAACAGTCTATTTATACCCCTCCCCCCCCCCCCCCCCACTTTGCTAAATACATTCCCATTTTTGTGTTTTTGGCCGGTTTATCTCCGAAACATCCCGAAACTTTACGAATTCCACGGCAATGGGTGTTAAACATTTCGAAGTGGTCAAACAAAGGTCGCATGCCAATAAACAATGGTCCCTGGACGAAATTAGGATATGACAGAATCCTATTCAACAAATACATGGCAGTTTCAAGGCATACATCCACAAAGATATGGTTAAAGTCAAATTGATTATCATACTCCTAACCATATCCATTAAAGTTCTATTACGCCTTTCTGATACACTATTTTGTTATGGTGTACCGGGCATTGTGTATTGCGCACAAATTTCACGTTTCTGAAGAAGCTTAGCAAATGGACCTAGGTGTTACCCAATTTCATCATATCTTCCGTAATACTCACCACCTCTATCATATCTAATAATTTTCACATTTCTGTCTTATTGCCTTTTTACTTCATTCTAGTAAATTTTTAAGGCATCCATTGTCTGAGAAATCTCAGGCAGGAAATAGACATAACCGTAACGTGAATAATCATCAATAATGGTGATAAAGTATCCTTCCTTTAAGAAAAAACTAACATCAAAAGGTCCACAAATATCAGTATGCATAATTTCAAGAAGCTGAGTGCTTCTTGTAGCTCTTTTCTTTGTATTTTTTGCTTGTTTTCCCTTAGTACAACCCACACAAATATTTAGATCTGTAAAATCTAGATAAGGAGAAATTTCATTCTTTATTAATCTTTTCACCCCTTTCTCTAGAAATGTGACCTAAACGTTTATGCCACAAGAAAGCAGGTCGTTCATTCACTAAACTACGTTTAGTGCCAACATTATGATGCATAGTTAAAACAATTTTTGCATACAAGTTGTCTAATTTCAATTTATATAAACCCAAAGAATACTAGTACCAATGAGATGATTATGCTTAAATAAATTGAAACATCCATTACCAAAATTAAAAGAGTATCCAGTAAGATCAAGTTTAGATAATGAAACTAAATTCCTAGATAAACTAGGTACATAAAGAGTATCTAGTAAATCTAAACGATGTCCAGCGTCGAGTTTTAAACAATAAATCTCAATTGCCTCCACCGGAGCTTTCACTCTATTCCCTATGAAAATGAACTTCTTATTTTGGCTTATGGTTTGGACTGTAAAGAATCTCTACATAATGTTAAAAACATGAGTCGTACATCCGGAATTAATCCACCATGTATTATGGGGAACTTCAATTAAGTTTGATTCAAAACATACATGAGCATTAAGCTCACCTTTCTTTTCGAACCAAAACTTACACTTTAGACAATCCTTCTGAAAATGTCCTGATTTCCTACAAAATTGACAATTATTACCCTTTGATACCTTATTCTGGATTTGCAAAGAGTCATCATTGATCTTTAATGACCCTTTGCCTTTATCATGCTTCTTCATAAATTTCTTTCTAGCTCCTTGATTCCCTTGGTGGCTTACATAATGCATTGAGTGACTTCCTTAATTCTTAAGCCTCATTTCTTCCTGAACTAACATACTGTGCAATTCATGCACATTCCATTTATCTTTCATGGTATTATAGCTCATGTGGAACAGGCCATACTCAGATGGTAATGAGTTTAGAATAAACTGAACAAGAAAGTTCTCATTCACAGTCATTCCCAAGGTCTTGAGTCTTGCTGTAATGTTTGTCATCTAAATGACATGTTCATGTATAGTATGCGAACCATCAAACTTCATGGTGGTTAGTGTACTCATTAATGTCCCAGTAAGAGACTTACAGCTATTTGAGAGCATTCTCCCACTAACCCCATAAACTCTTTAGCATTATTGTTCTTAGGGAGACCTGTCTTAATACTGTTTGCAACAATCATTCTCATGAACATTAGGCTGAGTCTCTTAGATCTTTCCCAAGCTTTATAATGGGTTTTCTCTTCATTCCTACTAGCATCAATAATAGTAACAAACTTCTCTTCCAACATAGCAAGATCATGATCCAAAACACCAAGGTGAAATTGGACTTGCTCATTTCAGTCAGAGAAGTTAAGCCCATTAAAATTGGCACAGATGATACATAAGAATTCAGTGAATTGAGAACATATATTACATAATAAAATTAACATAAGTGTTTTGAGACATAAAATACATGTCATACTTATGATTCATTCAGATAACGGTCAATGTATATTGATGTTCTCCTTTGGGTGATACACCAACACACAACATACAAACATGATGATGCTAATAAAAATTCTTAACATTATTTGGCAATTAAATATGCACCAATTAGTAGTATCTATTTCCTTTGGGTATATAAATAAAACTAATGATACACAGAAATCGCCTACAATTATATTCATTAATTATAAGAACAATTAATCAACCTTTGGGCGATCCATAAATGCCTTATAGGAATGAATTTCAATTACCCATAAACCAATAATCATATAATTTAGCATCCATTATTCTATGAGTAATTGGAATAATCATTAATTTGGAATTAAATAACCTTACAAATTTGGCCACTTTGGTGACTAACAAATTCAACATACATTTAATTCCAACCAAATATATATGGTCTGCACATACTTATTGCTATTAACAATTCATAGCCATTCTATTAATTTCATTCCAGGCCATAAAATAATATTCACATTTATTTGTGTTTTGCATTCAAACACATTCAAAGGAATATGCAGCATATACATATTTATTGCTACCAATAATTTCAAAGCATTCACGTTAATTTAATTACATAATATAAACTTTTAATTCTTTAATCACGTTTAACATTAGTATTCGGAAAAAAAATGAACAGGTGGGATTGAGAATAGCAAAATAAGGTTTGCAAATAGCAATTTGAAAAGCAATCCATGTAGGCGCTTTTCGAATGGAAACTTACATCACGTAATAGCTTTCTCCATTATATGTTAAAGGAAAAAATACCAACACCAACCATCATTATCATCAAATCAAATTAGATTGTACAAAAAATACAAATTTGAAATCTTTCTCCAAATTTAATACATACAATTCAAAGTACCCATTACTTATAAACATCATAAGTTTTTCTTCATTGAATACAATCAAAATAATATAATTTTACGCATTCATACTTGTGATTTGAAAGACAACATAATTGATACCCTTTTCAATATAAGATTTAATACTTTCAACGGAAAAAAATGCCTAAATTTCATAATTAGGGTTGATGCATAATTGGGAGAAATTAAATTATCCCTAAATTTCATAATTAGGGTTCATGCATAATTGGGAGAAATTAAATCATTCTTGGAGAATCCTAAATTTCATGACACATGCTCTGATACCACATGTAAAATTCTTAAAGGGTTTTCCTAGATTATCAATTATAGGAAACCAGCATGATCTTGAAACCTATGATTCTCACAAACAACAAATAAACAGATAATGCGTACTTTTCTCATAGGAAGACTTCTCTCCGGTGTAATTTGATTTCCTTGAAAGAGGAGAGAAATAAGATTTCACTTCCATAGACCTTTCTTTCTGCCTCTCTCTACATTTGTGATGACTATAGGTGAGAGAAAACACTTTTCTGTCAGGAAGGGGACCTTATTTCACTTTAGTGGGTATTAACCCCCTTTTATAACCACTACTCTCATCAAGTAGCAGTTCCCTCTAGAAACTTCTCCTAATTAACCCAATTACAATTTAGCCCTTAATTATTAATTATTTATTTATTAGTCCCTACATAAGTCACATGTCTCTCACATGAGACATTAATTCTAACAAAAATTTGTGAAATGCAAAAATATATGTGAAACTTACTAGTAAAATGGGAAAAACAGTTGTCGGCAAAGGGAAATGGGTAAACATAGATGAAGAGAAAGGAAGAGGAGTTATGCAAGAAGTGAGGGAAATGTTTAGAGGAAAGTGGAGAGGATGCAAAGCAATTACGAGAGCGAATGTGAGTGAAAAGTGATATTTTAGAAATATGAAAAACTAAAAAAATGGGGAGGATGTATTGAGAGAGAAAAAAGGTGCAAATAGAAAACTACCCTTTGGGAAAGAGAGCATACCAAATGCTAGGAAACACCCACTACTCGACTTTTATAAAGGCAATGTCCAAAGCTTACCTTTGGATCACCTTGTCTGCTTCAAAACAAACGGACTAAAATTATATTCTAGAAATCCCAATGTGGAATGTAATTTTAAGTTCATTCCAAAATATATTGGGATGCAAGAAACAATAATTGGAAGTGCAGGAAGCAACTGTCGAAATGCCTCTGTATACCGTAAACTTGACACAAGTAATCTCCTATCACGGGAAATTACAAATTTGCATAATTATCCTTATCCTTAGCCACCAAAAACAATATGTATCAAGCAACATTCAAGTATTTAGTTCAAACAAGAAGGAATGATCCTCCAGATTATAATAAGTTTCTCGATCAAGGCTATGGTGGACCAACTTTTAAGTGGTTCATAATGAATCAATTTTATTAATTGTTGGGATTCATCTAATCTTTATAGTTGTACTCTAAACTCACCACACTGGATTTTTTTCCTCCCCAACCCTTTCTTTCTCCACCCTTCATTGTTAATGATAGAGGATTGGAATCAGAGAAAAGAAAGAAACTACAATATGAGCTAAGTTCAGACTTCAAACTTATTATCATTTCTTTGTTATTTGTGAATTTATACAAAATGGAATTCTAGCTGAAGCCTTTTTACAATTTGTTGTATAGGGGAGGGGACTAGTGAGATTACTGAGTTGGGATCTCTTATACAACAACTCACACATACTCCTGCAGGTATGTGGGTTTTCTTATGACTCTCCTTGGTCTGTTACTGCTGCTAGCTAATGCCCTGTTTCCCATTTTCTGATCATCATCTAGCCTAGCATTGCTATGAACACACCCATCCCCGAAAGCAACCTTGTCCTCAAGGTTGTGGATACGGCGTAGCTCGTCCCAATGTTCCCATGTGGATTCTTCAGGAGCGAGACCTTCCCATTGAACGAGCACCTGTGTGACTGGCGGCGATACTGAATGATCGAGTTTCCAGTCCAGAACGTGAAGTGGTGTAGGGAGTGGGTGATTATCCGTGGACGCAGCCGGAAGAGTTGCTGGAGTCACAGGTAGGGGACCCCTGTGGAGTTTGAGGAGGGAAATATGGAAGACAAGATGGATGCGTGAAGACTCGGGCAAAAGCAACTTGTATGCCACCGGCCCAATATGTTCAATCACTTCAAAGGGCCCGTAGAAACGTTTACCCAGCTTGCTATATGAAGGGGCTAGCGAGGTTTGACGATATGGCCGGAGGTGCACGTAAACCCAGTCACCAACAGTAAAGGAAAGATCCCAGCGATGTTTTTCCACCATAAGTTTCATTAACTCCTGGACCTTGCGAAGGCGATGTTGGAGAGTCTCATGCATGGTCTACCGAGAAGTCAGTAAGTGATCAACAACCTCTATGGAAGAAGAGCCCTGCAAGTATTGGATGACTGACGACGGGGATTTTCCGTAGACCACCTCAAACAGTGATAAGCCTGTCCCAAAGTGAATGGCGGTATTGTAAGACCATTCGACCAGGGATAGAAAATGAAACCAATGGGAGGGGTGCTGATGAACATACGCACGAAGGTATTGCTCCAAGGTTCGATTAAGTACCTCCGTCTGACCGTTGGTCTATGGATGGTAAGCGGTGCTCATTCTGAGCTTGGTGTCGGTCAATTTGAACAACTCGCGCTAAAAATTGCTAACAAAAATCGGGTCACGATCCGAAACAAGGCTACGAGGAAAGCCATGTAGCTTGCAGATGGTGTCAAGGAAAAGGACGGTGACTTTATACGCAGAATAATGCGTTGGAAGTGCACCAAAATGGGCTGCCTTGGAGTAACGGTCAACGATGAGCATGATGACAGTGAACCCATGTGAGGAGGGAAGGCCCGTGATAAAATCCAGCGCCAAATCTTCCCAGACTGTGAGCGGAATTGGAAGGGGTTGAAGCAAACCTATGGGTTTCCTTGTTTCGTACTTTGTTTGTTGGCATACTAGACATTGAGCCACGAAACGACAAACGTCAGCGTGGACTGTTGGCCAGTTGAAGTTCTGTCATAGACGATGAATTGTCTTGGTCATGCCGGTATGGCCCCCAAAGGATGAAGAGTGAAATTCATCTAGTAACACCTCTGTAAAGGAGCAAGGAAAAGGAATCCAGATGCGCCCTTGCCGGACAATAAGGTCCTGGTGAAGACCAAGATCGGAATGGTTCTCCAGCTTTGCCTGAATGTCTTTCAGAAGGCTAACATACCGAGGATCATGCAATAGTGAATGTCGTAGTTGGTTTAGGAAAGTGAAATGCGGCATAGTCAATGCGAGGCAAGTGGCGTCTGCCGGCACGATGCGAGATAGAGCGTCAGCAACAACATTAGTGGCGCCAGGCTTGTATTTGATAGTGTAATCAAAGCCAAGAAGTTTAGACAAATATGTTTGTTGCTCCGGGGTCTGAATGATTTGTGTCATGAGATCCTTCAGGCTCCTATGGTCCGTGAGGATTGTGAACGATGTGCCTAACAGGTAATGTCACCATTTCTGAACAGAGGAAGTAATGGCATGGAGTTCACGGATGTAGGCCAAAGCCTTTTGCAGGCGTGGGCAGAAGACTTTGCTATAAAAAGAAATAGGATGATCCTCCTGGAGTAACACGGCTCTTGTAGTCGCCGTCGATGCGTCTGTTTCTATAGTGAAAGGCAAGGAGAAATTGGGATTAGACAAAATCGGAGCACTTACCATCGCCTGTTGGAGAATGGTGAAGGCTATGTGAGCTTCGGGTGACTAGTAGAACTTGTCCTTGCGAATGAGGGATGTGAGAGGAGAGGCAATGGCTACGTACCCTTTGATGAATTTTCGGTAGAACCCTGTTAATCCCAGGAAGCTGCGAAGGGCCATCGGTGACGATGGTATCGGCCAAGCAAGCATGGCGGAGATCTTGTCAGGGTCAGGGGCTATACCGTTAGCCGAAATGATGTGACCTAAATAATTGAGTTGGTTTTGTGCGAATAGGCACTTTGATTGCCGGAGAAGAAATTGCCTTTCCGATAAGGTAGCTATCACTGACTCCAGATGTGTGACATGTGAAGCCAAATCAGAGTTGTAAACGAGTATGTCATCGAAAAAGACTGTGGCATACTTCCTCAAGTAAGGGCGGAGGGTATCGTTCATGGCTGACTAGAACGTTGACGGAGCATTGCACAGGCCAAATGGCATGACTCTGAACTCATAATGACCTAGGTGAGTTCGAAAAGCCGTTTTATGTACGTCATCTTCTGCCATTCTTATTTGGTGGAACCCTTAACGCAAGTCGAGCTTCGAGAACCAGGATGCTTGGCCAAGATCATCCAGTAATTCCTCTATGGTAGGCATCGGAAAACGGTCTTTGATAGTGACCGCATTCAGGGCCCGATAGTTGACGCAACATCGCCAAGACCCATCCTTCTTTTTCACTAAAAGAATGGGGGAGGAGAAAGGGCTATGGCTAGGTTGGATGAGGTTAGTGTCAAGCATGGCCGAAATCTATTTCTCGATTTCTGTTTTCTGGAAGTGTGGGTATCTATAAGGGTGGACGTTGATTGGGGTGGTTTGGGGAAGAAGATGAATGTGATGTTGAATGTTTCGTGGAGGAGGAAACTGAGTGGGTTCTGCAAAAATGTTTGGGTAGCGAGTCAGGACATTGGTTATCGAGACTGGGATGGAGGTGTTTTCTGTAAGGCATGAAGAAGGTGACGAAGAGGGTGATGGAGGTGAGGATGGAATCGGGGTGGTGGTGATATGAAACAGAGTCGAGATGTTATGGGTCTGGGAAAGTCGTCTAATTTGATGGGTTGAGGCTGTGGAAGGGGTGGATGGGGCGTCTGCGCTAAGGGTAATGTTTTGGCCCATGTGGACGAAGGTCATGGTCAATGTTTGGTAGTTGGTAGTAATTGTGTAGAAGAAAGCTTCATGATGATGAATCAAGTTGATTCAAGAAGTTTTGATAATGACAAAGATGATGACAAAAAGCCCAAAGAATGATTTCAAGATTGAGTCAACAAGTTCAAGATCAAGTTTAATTTTAAGTTTCATGAAAAGAAATCAAGAAGATTCAAGAATCAAGAGAAGTTTGATTTCAAGATTCAAGAGAAGATGAATTCAATATTCAAGAGAAGAAATCAAGCAGACTTCACAAGGGAAGTATTGAAAAGAATTTTCAAAAAACAAGCATAGCACAGTTTTGTTTTTCAAAAGAGTTTTTCTCAAAATTTTCTAAGTTACCAGAGTTTTTACTCTCTAGTAATCGATTACCAGTTTCCTGTAATCGATTACCAATGGCAAAGTTTGATTTCAAAAGTTTTCAACTGAATTTGCAACGTTCCAATAGATTTCAAAATGTTGTAATCGATTACAAGATATTAGTAATCGATTACCAGTGTATCTGAACGTTGAAATTCAAAATCAATTGTGAAGAGTCATATCCTTTCATAAAAAGCTTTGTGTAATCGATTACATGGTTTTGGTAATCGATTACCAGTGACAAGTTTTGAATAAAAATCAAAAGATGTAACTCTTCCAATGGTTTTCAGTTTTTCTCAAGGTCATAACTCTTCCAATGGTTTTCTTGACCAGACATGAAGAGTCTATAAAAGCAAGACCTTGACTTGCATTTAAGAACAACTTTTCATATATTCTTTAAAGAACTTTTCCAATTTACTTTTGAATATCTTCTTCTTCTTCTTCTTCTTCTTCTTCTTCCTTTGCCAAAAGCTTTCTGAGTTTTCTGGTTTCCAAACTTTGTTCTTTCACAGAAAACAAAAGTGTGCTATTCATCTTTTTCATTCCCCTCTCCCTTTGCCAAAAAGAATTCTCCAAGGACTAACTGCCTGAATTCTTTTCGTGTCTCTCTTCTCCCTTTTCCAAAAGAACAAAGGACTAACCGCCTGAATTCTTTTGTGTCTCCCTTCTCCCTTGTCAAAGAATTCAAAATGACACAGTCTGAGAATTCTTTTGATTCTTCTCTTTCCCATAAACAAAAGATTTCAAAGGACTAACCGCCTGAGATATCTTTTGTTTCCTCTTCACAAAGTTTCAATGGACTAACCGCCTGAGAACTTTTTCTTAACACATTGGAAGGTACATCCTTTGTGGTACAAGTAGAGGGTACATCTACTTGGGTTGTTGTAACTGAGAACAAGAGAGGGTACATTTCTTGTTGATCAGTTCAAGTGGAGGGTACATCCACTTGGTTGTTCAAAGAGAACAAGGGAGGGTACATCCCTTGTGGATCTTTGCTTGTAAAGGCTTTTACAAGGTTGAAAAGAAATCTCAAGGACCGCAGGTCGCTTGGGGACTGGATGTAGGCACGGGTTGTTGCCGAACCAGTATAAAATTCTTGTGTTTGTCTTCTTCTTCCCTACACTCTTTAATTTCCGCTGTGCACTTTTGGTTAAGTTTCTATTTCTGTCCTTTACTTTCTTAACTTAGTAGTACAAGCCTAATTGATTCTAGTAACATTAAGAAAGATAACTTTTTAATTAGTCAAGGTACATTAATAATTAATTCAACCCCCCCCCCCCCTTCTTAATTATTCAGAGGCCACTTGATCCAACAAGTGGTATCAGAGCAGGTATCTTGTAGAAAGTTTAACCACTTCAAGATTCATGGTCTCTTCAAACTCTTTGTTCCTTGGAGGAAATTCCATCCATAGGCCACCTATCTTCAATGGTGAGGGTTACCACTATTGGAAAACCCGTATGCAGATTTTCATTGAAGCCATAGATTTAAACATTTGGGAAGCAATAGAAATAGGACCTTACATACCCACTGTAGTAGATGTAAGCACTAGCACCACATCACAAAAACCTAGAGATAAGTGGACTAAAGAAGATAGAAGAAAAATTCAGTATGATCTTAAAACCAAAAACATTATTACTTCAGCCCTAGAAATAGATGAGTATTTTAGAGTGTCAAATTGCACAAATGCCAAGGAGATGTGGGATACTCTCCAACTTACACATGAAGGCACCACTGATGTGAAAAGATGTAGAGTCAACACCCTTACACATGAATATGAATTGTTTAGGATGAACCCTAATGAAAACATCCATAGCATGCAAAAAAGATTCACACATATAGTCAACCATCTTGCCTCTTTAGGAAAAATCTTCCCTAATGAAGATCTAATTAATAAAGTTTTAAGATGCTTAAGTAGGGAATGGCAGCCTAAGGTAACTGTTATTTCTGAAAGTAAAGATCTTTCCTCTATGTCTCTTGCTACTTTGTTTGGAAAACTGCAGGAACATGAAATGGAACTCCAACGTCTTAACCAGAATGAAGAAACTAACAAAAAGAAAAGAAGTATAGCACTTAAAGCCTCTTCATCAATGCAAGAAGTAAATGAAGAAGATGAATCAGAAGATGAAGACGACTTCTCACTCTTTGTGAAGAAGTTTCAAAATTTTGTCAAGAAGAGAAGAATCGAGAGGCGTCAAAACTTCAACAATGGAAGAAAATCTCAAGAAGATTCTCAAATTCTTAGATGCTACAAATGCAATCAACTTGGTCACATCAAAGCAAATTGTCCCTCAAATGAGGAATGGCCTAAGAAAAGTGATAAGAAAAGGTATGAAGAAAGAAGGACCAAGAAGGCCTACATTGCATGGGATGACAATGACTCATCCGATGGTTCAGAATAGGAGATCAACCTTCTGACCAAGGACTATGAGAGTGATTAGAACATCTCTCAAGAAAATTAAGCACAAAAGTAAAAGTATGATATCCATCTTTGAAGATCTAGATACCTTTAATCATGAAAAAGGTAACATCAAAACCATTCTCTTTTAAAATTTGTTTTGGTTGAAATTTTTCCTTTCAATTAATTTGATTATGATGACTAACAATTTTTTTATTATTTGTTTGTCTTGATTGATTGGAATTGTGAGTATGTGTTTATATGTTCTTGATTGAGTTATTTTTCTTTTTCAAAGCATGAAGTTTTTCTTAATGAAATATATTGATTATGTCTATGATCATTATTCTTCAATACTTGTGTTGATTATTGTGATATAATTGAATATATATATATATATATATATATATATATATATATATATATATATATATATATATATATGTTTCCTTTAAATGATTATGCATGATTTTGAATATGATATGTGAATTACTTGATTAAGATTCATTCATAAAGTATTTTTTAATATATATTTTCTTTAAGAAAGTATTTTGATATTCATTCAAATTCCTTTTCCCTTAAAAGTCATTCAGCATTTAGTTTTGGCTAAAATGCTCTCTGGTAATCGATTACAGGCAGTTATGTAAGGTGTAATCGATTACAACGTGTCCCTGCTCCTATATATTCAGATTTCAAAATCTAAAAACTGCAACTTCTCATTTTCTCAAAAACCCTCGTTCCCAATTCTTCCTTCTGCCATATCTCACTCATTTCTTGTCCAAATCACTTCCCACAAAGCCCACACTTCATCTTTTTTCATTCTCTTTCATTTGAACTGATTGAAATTTCAAATAACTCCTTCTAATGGCAGAACCATCAAAGAAGCGAAAGAACTCTTCGAGTCAAAGCCAACGGCTTTCCGAGACTCAGGAAACGCAGATTCCTTCCTCCATTTCCTCTTCCTCATTGTTCTCAACAGAAGAACAATGGATACGGTACACAAATCTTTTCTCTTCTCGTTCCATTATTGATCCAAAATTCATTGACATGGATTTCTTTTCCAATGAGAGTTTTGAATGCATTCAGGCATTTGAGAACTCCAATCTCATTCCTTTCATGTCTTTAAAATTACCTATTTATTCTAAATTAGTTAAAGCCTTCTATTCTAATCTTGAAATTCAAGAAGACACTTTGATTTCTGAAGTTTACGGGATAAAAATGGTCATTGACCAATCCTTATTCTATGACTTGACCCAATTATCTAGTGAAGGTGTACCATTTGAAGGTACACTAAATGATGATTGGAAATTTGACTTCTCTGTGCATGATGCCCGCCGATTGATTTGTACCAACCAAGCGGATATGACCGGAAGGCTTCTTGCCGGTTCATTGGCTTTTGAAAGCCGCATCCTTCATTATCTCATTGTGCGTATCTTGCTTCCAAGATCTTCAAACCTTGCACAAGTTTCTGAAGAAGATCTTATTGTCATGTGGGCTTTTCATACAGGCCGACAAATTGATTGGGCACACTTAGTCCGATATCGCATGCATAAGGCATTGCGATTAAATGCTCCATTTCCATATCCACACTTAGTCACTCTCTTCCTTCAACACTTTAACATCCCTCTTGATTCTGAACCTTATGTTCCAATCAAGAGATCCTTCTTTATTGGTGCCGCTGTGATTGCATCTTTTGGTTACCGTAAAGAGCATGATGACTCTTGGGTGAAAAAAGGTGCACAACCCATTGATGAAGAAGGACACTTACCAGTTGGAGAAGATTCCTCTCTTCTTCAAAGGATTTTGGACAGGTTCGATGGTCTTCAAACCTTTGTTGGTGAAAGGTTTGATGCTCTAGAGTTACAAGTGGACATGCGATTCGATGAGATGGATTCAAGGATCACCAAGGTTGAAGGAGATGTCTCTCACATCCACACATGCTTTGATCTACCACCACCACCACGACCATCATCTTAGATTTCTATTATTATTAGTACTTTGATTTCTAGCCGTGTATTTGGCTATATTATTATGACATTTGAACATTTAGTATTTCTTTTACTATTTGCTTAGTATGACTGAACATCTATGATTTATGTTATAAGACTATGTGGTTTATATTTGAATTTGGGTTATTCATGTTTTTGCTTCATGATTGATTTAGATTTTTCAATGAATGTCTTATGTATGATTAATCATTTATGTATGTTTTATATTTGTTACGCACTTTGGCTTTTTGTTGATGCCAAAGGGGGAGAGAAAATAGGGATTAAATCAAGAACTCACATAACTAAATAACTTAATTTCAAGTAAAGCTTAAACTCAAAAACAAAGGGGGAGAATATGTAGAATTAAGTAAGTGATCGACTAGGAAAAAGAATGTGTATGTGTTTCTTGATTTCAGGGTTGTCATCATCAAAAAGGGGGAGATTGTAGAAGCAAGCTTCATGATAATGAATCAAGTTGATTCAAGAAGTTTTGATAATGACAAAGATGATGACAAAAAGCCCAAAGAATGATTTCAAGATTGAGTCAACAAGTTCAAGATCAAGTTTAATTTCAAGTTTCATAAGAAGAAATCAAGAAGATTCAAGAATCAAGAGAAGTTTGATTTCAAGATTCAAGAGAAGATGAATTCAAGATTCAAGAGAAGAAATCAAGAAGACTTCACAAGGGAAGTATTGAAAAGAATTTTCAAAAAACAAACATAGCACAATTTTGTTTTTCAAAAGAGTTTTTCTCAAAATTTTCTAAGTTACCAGAGTTTTTACTCTCTAGTAATCGATTACCAATTTTCTGTAATTGTCGCAAGCTTACATGACGATGGCATTGTCGCCTTGTCAAAGGCGAATGAAAAAAGAAGTTTCTGAGCCTAAATGCCAGTTTGATGTTGTGATCCGTGTCAGCGATGAGGTTGAAGATTGCACCGAGGAACTGGAGGAGGACCTCCTTGGTGGCTTTTGGCGGCGCGGAGAGGGACCACCGACGACAACAACGGTATCATCAGGGAACATCTTTCCAACCACAATGGACGACAAGGAGGACACAACAATCAAAAACCCGTTCTTGTGATAAATATATGCCATAAAAGTGCTCTCCTTTTAATCAATCAAGCTATGAATTTTCCAACTTTTGAGATTATTTTCCATTTCCATTTGGTGGTCGTTGTGTTGATGAATAAGTTGAATGCACTTTTGGATATATTTATCATTGATGATGTTTAATTAGAGCATTTCACTTATCAATCCTGGAATGGTCCCAATTTGGTGTTTTAAGGATACTGGTAATCTGTGAAAAAGATAATGGCAGTTGGCGGCAAGAGGAAGAAACCATGGTAGCGAGGAAAGTTTTTTATTTTAATTTTTTTTAAAAAAAGAAACATCATCATCCAAAATCGTCTCTAGCAGCGACAAATGATGGTTGGAAGTCGAAAGGTTGCTGGGAGGGGTTGGGGGAGAAATAAATCTGGTACAAATTGCAACTATATGGATGAGATGAATCCAACGGTTAATAAAATTGGTTCACTATGAACCACTTAAAAACATGTTCCACCGTAGTTTTGGCCTAGGTTTCTCTAACTATTTCCCAAACATTATGTGTGGTGGTTAGAAACATGAAGGGTTTCCTCTCTGTTGGTTCCATGAAGTTGATCAGGCCCACAATTACCATGGAATTTTCTAATCATGATATCTCTTAGTTTGGATCGTTGTTGGCTGGTGGTTTTACCTCTCCATCCAAGTTTCCTAGTTTACCCTCTTAAATCTTTCAGGCGTTGCTCCGCTGCTGGCGGTACTTAAGCCAACAATGGCAGCTTTGAAATTAATGATGGAGCCCTAGGACTCTTGATACTATGTTGAAAATAAAAGAGGAAGAAAATAGAGTATCTTCTTTACTTCTGATTGAATCAATACAGATTTAAATAGTCTAGAATGGGAATAAGAGTCTCTCAGTAAATGAAAAGGAAAAGACAAGAGAATATAAATCAGTTATATTAGACAAATATCCATTTATTTTGGGAACTAGACATGCTATTTATTAGCAGCAAATCCTCAGAAATCGGATCAAATAATTACTAAAAATTTGACACTGATTCTAAAGATTCATTGACAACTCCGAAAGTGTTTCATCCAAGCAGTAATAAACATTTGAGAAGCAATGTTTCATGACAATTTCATTCAAATGAAGCACATAATCGGAAAATAGAGAGAATATTCAAGGCACAAACAAGTCAGAAAAATATAGAAACATGTTCATTATGAAGTTAAATACATCAATTATACCCTACTTCCCATGAATCATGAAATAATGTTTCCAAATTTTATCAATTGAAATCCTTAAGTCGCTTTTTGAGTACATCCATTGATTTCTTTCTAGCACTTTGCTTTGCATTTTTATTAGCTAGGCTTCCAAAGATCCCATCTGGAGAATCCTTGAATTTATCAAGGATAGCAGCCACCTTCTTAATTTCAAGTGTATAATAATTTTTCTCCCATATATCAGGATTCAGGAAGTTCTCAGGGTGACTACTTAGCAAAAGATTGACTAACTGCCGTGCTTCTACCAAGCAGATCTTAAAACTAACCTCATCGTCTATTTCTCCCAAACCAGCAGAATAGAACCTTTCCTCTGCAAAATTCTCTATGATCTGAAGATCATAGTCAACATTTATAACTGCATTTGCATTAAACCTTTTGACATTATCACTAGAGAAAGCTGCCACTATGGAATTTGAGATGTGCTCAAAAGCACCACTCCCAACTCTGTACACTGCATCCAAGGGTAAAATTTGTTGCGCTGGGGACAAGATAGAATCAAGGTAAATGATCACTTCGTGTATGTAGTCATTTCCATTCTCATTTGTCTCCTCAGGAGTCCAATTAACGCTTTCAGTAAGAGTCATAAACTCGTCTATTTTTGTGTTCACCAGACTCTGTAAAGCAATGAAAGCTGCTTCCCTGGATGTCTTCAAGATCACCTTTGCAGTTAAAGTACCTAGAGGCCTTCCAACTGATCGGACTGGGATGCCACATAGTTGGGCAGCATGTCGAAGGTAAAAATCACAAGCTCTTTCAAGAACAGCTATGTTTGCAGCAATCTGCATGAGTTGAGGAACAGTGACATTGCCACTATTGATTTTCTCAAGCAGCATTACATTTAGTACATCAATCAGGAACTTGTCCAAATACTTTCTCACAACATCAAAGAAATTCACATGTATGCCATAAGACAAGTAATCAACAGAGCCTTTGATAAATGATCTCACAATGCGACAAGCATTAGGTACCATGGAGGAGAATGGGGCAGTGTATGGAAATGCGGGCATAATATCGGATGTTTGAAGATTAAATGACAGAACAATATTCTCATAGTCACTTTGCTTTTTTATCTCCATCTGGTCATACGGGTCATTGCCAAAGACATCAAGAATTTGTTGCTGACATTCTTCCAAAAAAAGCAAGCGGTATTTGTCACAGCTGCTATTAAGAACATCAAGAAGTGTGCCTATTTCATGTCCATATTGTCTAAGAGTAGATCCAAACAGAGTGACATAATCCTTCACCAGGAGAAGATGAGGGGCAGATTCCATACAAGAGAACTGCTCCTCCAACAGTGATGACATTTTAGCTACAGCTGTCTCCCACATTGTTTCAACCTGATCAGCTACCAAGAGGCCCCCTGTAGTTCTAAGGACTCTATCCTCCACTATAAAGAATCCAGCAATTTGAGCAAAAAAAGTCTGGTATGATTCAACAAAAGGTTGTGCTGAAGTTATTTCCAGGTCTGAATTCAATTGTAACAACCTATTAGTATAGTAATATTCACGAAACTTCTCTTGGATACCCAGACAGTCATGAATATGACAAGCACGATAAAGTGGTGTAAGATCAAACTGTAAAACTGAATCTTCTTCAAGTTCTTCAGCTTCCAAAGTATAAGCTAGATCCCCTAGTCCTGAAATACTTTGCTCCTCAGCCTTCCTCTGCTGTTCTAGCATTTCCTTGTCCCTTTGACGAACTGTCACAGCATGACCAATTGCTGTTTCCCCAATATTTTTAGCAGAACTCCTTATCTCGACCATCCATTCATTAACTTCACTGCATACTTTCTTCTCAATGTGCAATTTTATAACAGGAATTCTACTCTCTATGAGCATTTTGATAGCCTTTGCAGGAATATTCTGCGTGCAACTTTTCTCAACTAAATCCAAAGTTTTCAATGCAGAATAAAACTGACCTTCAGAAATGTGACTGTTACACTTGACACAAAGCTCCAACACCTGTATACAGTTCTTTGACATTTCTATAGCTTCAGTCATATTCTTCCTAACAGAATAAGACTCAAGAAGCTCTTCAAGCTTGGCAAGAAGGGCGCTGCCAACCTGCTGCAACTTAAAATTGTCACTTTGGAGTTCACTCTTTAGCTCTTCAGCATCAAGTAACACTCCACGAAGCTCGTCAACTGCAAGGATGAATTCCTCGTAGTGGGTCTTGCACATCTCCTCGATTTCAGCTTCCTTTTGCTTAACAACATATATCAGCTGGTGAAGCAGCCCCTCAGGCCTCCCCCTTTCAAAGGCAAGCCTGACAAGAGGACCAACATCATCTCCATTTGCAATCAAATTAGCCAGAACCATATCCTCCCCTCCATCACTGTTCTCCATAACACCTCTCCTCATTGTCTTTATATCCATGATGACATGAATCCCTGGAATTTCGACGACACAATTCTCATTATAAACCAAATACTAAACTAAGCTTATAAAAAATGAATTATTCAAGAAATTAACAATCTCACGATTTCATTGATATATTTTCTTCCACATCACAAAATTCATGACTTACCAAATATAAACAAATCAATAACAACAGCAGTCACACACTAGGATTTAACTTTGCAGGTTTACCATGCATAATGTAGTGAAAAAAAAGTAATAAACCAATTAGGGCTTGCTTTATCCTTTTCTCACATTTTAGTTTTAAAAGTAAAAACTGTTTGCTAGAATAATTCCACACCAGTCAGCAATCAATTTCTCATCCAAAAGCTAGTAAGTTTTGAAATTTTTTTCCAAAACAAGTTAGAGGTTTTCTCATCATTTTCTTCCGGTTTGATCTTGTTCAACCTCTCCCACAATTCTACACCCTATTGGCCTTCTCTATGCCTTGCACCATCCTCAATCAGCTATCTGAGCAACCTTATTTAGTTGTTTTGAAAATAAAAATCAAACACACCCTAAATCAAGCTTGATAGAAACTAATTATTCTGGAGATTAACAAGCAAAGGAACAAATTATTTTCCCTTCATAAAGAACACAGACCATAAAATCAAAGAGAATAGCATCAGTAATTCACCCATGCAGGTTTTGCTGCCCAAGATACTGCTTCAAAACAGTGAATGCAAAAAAAAAATCCAAAATAAATAAAACCCATAAACTGGTCCCGTATACAGAATCAAACCCTATCAAAATAGAAAAGGAGCTTGAAGAACAGATTAACAACAGCACAAAGCCCAGTATAATGAGAACTTAAAGCTAACATCTAAAGGAAAAAAGAAAAGAAAAGAAACAAGAAAGCACGATTCAACGAATAGATTTGAAGACATAAAAGGAAAAGAAGATAGAAAGGAAGATTGAAGCAAAGCAAAAGGAAAATGAAAGTGGGTAGGGAAAAAAGAAGGGACCTGGATCATGCGAGAGAGAAGAGAAGCATGAAAAGTAGCTTAGGGAGTTAGAGAGTGTTTTGTTTTGTTTGTGTTGAAAAAGAGAATGAAAATGGTGTTGGTGTTGGGGACGAGAATTCCCAAGTAGCAGTGAAGCAAACGCCAGCGTGATGACAATACTTCGCCGCTTAGGCCACACTCGCCGTCAACCAAATTCGCCGGCATTTTATTTTTTTCACTTATGTAAAAAGTTAAAAAAAAAAAATGCTGTAATGTAATGTGAACGCGACTCATGTTTTGTTCTTCCCAAATTCTAAACCAATGATTAAATTTTTTTATGAAATTTTAATTTTTTTTCATCCTTCAAACCGAAGAAAAAACATATTAAACTAAAAAGAATTTCTTTTCTCTAAGTTCTGTCTTTAATTTGAATTTATTTATTTTAGCTTAAAAATATTTTTTGTCTCTTAAATTTAGATATATTTTTTTAGTTTCTCAAATTCAAATTTACATTTTTTTCTCTCAAATTAACAAAATGTATTTTTAGTCCTGCTTACTGATTTTTGTCAATTTCGATTTGTGATAATTTTTAATCTTACAAAGGATTAAGAAAAATAATTTGTAAATTTGAGTGATAAAAAAACATATTACAAATTTGAAGAAATAAAAATATATTTAAGTTATTTTATTTTTCCTCTCACCTAATTAGACAAAGTATTTTAAGTAGCTAAAAAAAGTATTTTTAATTTTTTATTTAATTCAATTTAAAGGTCTACTTGGATAATTGATATTGAGATATAATGCTTATGTTTTGTCCTCTGAAAAAAAAAAGAACTTCAAGTTTATTAAAAGAGAAAATAGTGTAAATAACTTTTATTCTTATCCAATTACAATTTAGTGGTATTTATAATAATTACATTTAAAGTTATGTTAATCATGATGTCTTTTTTGAGTGTATATGACCTCTTACGTATTATTTCAACCCGCACTACTAGACAAATCCTAGTGAGTTAACCATAATTTCTAATTAAAGCCTTTTATATTTGCAGTACATAAAACTGTTGTGTTAAAGCCACCGATTAAAGAATTAATAAATATAAAAATTTATTAAAAATTATAATAAAATGTATTAACAACATTAAATGATTTTCCTAAAAAAACATTAAATGATATGCGCTGTAATAAAAACCTTTTATCTACCAACTTGTTGTTGGTTGAAGTGAATTAATTGTGGGTCCAAGTAGGAATCTAGAAGGCGATTAAATAGATTACTAATTTTTTTTATCAATTATTGTTGATATTCAATTAAAACATAACCTCTTTTTGAATCAAGGTTTTCACTAACTTCTTAAACGCATTGAATAATAAGAAAAGTCAATTGATTCTAAACCTTTAAAATCAGAGTACAAATCAAATGCAATTATTAATTCAAATGTTCAAGATTGAATGCAAAACAAGGGATTGAGAAAGAGAGAATAAAAAAAAAAAAGATTTATACGAGTTGAGTTTTTAAAAGAACCTACATTCAATTGATCTAGTCAACACTAGACCTTTAACTATAGAACATGTATCATACAATCAATGCACACACAAATTTCTATAGCTAAAACCTTTCCCTTGAACCCTACAAGAAAAATCCCTAAAGAGTTGAAACCCTATCAACTCAACCCTTGAAAATCCTATCCAAGATCAAATTACAACAGATGAAAAAGAGTTATTGGATTCACGGATAAGAAAATCTTCAAGGTCTAACAAAGATAATCAACCTATGATCTTGAGTGCATGATCCTCAAAGATGTTTAGACTCTCATGAAGAAATGTAGAAACCCCTTTGTTGACTCTTTAGGAAGTGTTTAGAAAGATATGATTCATAAAAGGGTCACCGAAGAGAAAGAACAAAGTTGGGTATTTATAATTTTAACTAACAAAATAGATTTAATTGATTACCATGAAGTTTGTAATCGATTAATTTGATCAAAATACTTTTGTTTTGCATTTCCAAAAATGAGGCTAATCAATTACAAAAAATAGTAATCAATTATCTCGATTGACAAAGAGTAACTTAACTCCCTAGAATCAATGCAATCAATTACGATATTTTGATAATCGATTATCTCGACATCCAAAGAGTCACTCAAGTTTTAGAAGCAATCTAATTGATTACAATAATTTGGTAATCAATTTTCTCGATACACAGAGACTTCCTTCTCATGAAATAAGCATTGTAATTTATTACAATAACTTGATAATTGATTGTCCTGATAGGACAAATCTATATTTCAACAAAAATAAGTTCTTTCTCTATTCTTAACATATTGTAATATATTAGGTGATCTTGTAATCAATTACCTTATGTAGAACTTCAATTTGCTTCAAAACTTATGAATTGAGCAACTTAAGAAACAATCATAATTATCACCTAAGCATGTAAAATATAACTAAACTAATCTAATCAAACATGCCTAGTACTAATATCATCCAATACAATGTCACACCTATGAAAACATGTTTGTCACGCAAAATGATAAAACCAAAATCTAAAACCTTTGTCTTGAAATGTCTTCAATCAAGACTGATCTTGAGAATGAAAAAACAAAACCTAATTAGGAGGAGATAGTTCACTGAAAGTGATTAGTCAAGTTTCTCAATATAGATTAATTGTCAACAAAGTTGTTAAATATTCTATACCAATGTTATGATGACAAAAAAAACTTTTAACTTTTGATTCCTTAAGTATTACTCTAAGACTTAGCAAAGTTCATATTTAAAAAAAAAATTAATTACTCATTTGATCCCTATAGTTTTATAATTTGTACCTTTTAGTTTTTATAGTTTGAAAGTGATTTTTTTAGTACTTATATTTTACATTCTAATTCTCTTTTAGTCCTTGTAGATTGAAAGTGGTATTTTTAGTCCTTATAATTTACATTTTTATTTTCTTTTAGTCCTTATAGTTTGAAAGTGATATTTTTAGTTCTATACTTTAGATTTTAATTTCTTTTTAGTCATTACCATCAAAATATGAGTGATATTATCAATTACAATTAACTACAAAAATATTAGCAAGTAATTTGTAACTAATTTATCGCAAGATAATTTGTAATAAAAAATAATTTGATAATTTATAACTAATTTATAGCTAATTAATAATTTATAGCTTTAAATGTTACATCAATTAAGTTGAGGCAAATCTTCCTATATAAATTTTAAAACTTTTAGAAGGACAAATGTCACTTTTTGAGCAAAAGTAAGTTACTTTTTATTGTTTGATGACAAGTGTCAATTTTTATAATTTTTTTTCTCTTCCTTTATAACTCTCTCTTTTACATTTTTTTTTCTAATTTTTGTTTTTCATGTATTTTTGTACATTCTTTCTTTCTTCTTTCCTTTATTATGTTTTTTTTTATCTTTTTACATATTTTTTAATGTTTTTTCTTTGTCTTTTCTTTTTTTAGTTTTTTTGTATGTTTTTACTTATTTGTATTTACTATTTACACTTCTTTTTACTATAATAATATTGTTATCGTAATACAATATAAAAATAATATACAATATCATAAACAATAATATTATTGTTATTGTGTAGGAAACAAAGTGTGATTTAACTTTTGCAATGTGTAATAGATTGAGAGAATCACAACGAGAATTTAGGAAGAGTTTAGAGGGAGAGACCTTTAAAGTCTAGTAGTATTGGGTTATGTTGTATGTCTATTTATGATTATAGAATGCCCATTTATAGTGTTTGCTAACCAGACATTATTAGCCACGTGACTTATCACAAGTATTTGTGTTAAATATCCTATTCTGAAGCTTACATTAGGCTTGTTCAAAGTCGGCTTGCCACTAGTTCAATTTTTGCTTTAGTCGACTGCTTGGATTTATACATGACTTATAATCTTTAAGTCATTTGTCATGTATTAGGCAGCATGCCACCTATTCATGATGTGTGATATTCATATTTATCTCAAGATAGTTGCCTCTAAGTCAATATTGTCTTATAGAGACAATTTCGGCTTAAGTATGAAGTTGATATTTACCCATAAGCATTTTTCTCGGGATGATTGATTTTATTTTTGTTAAAACATTTGTTTTGTGAAAAGTTTTCTAAAATGCACATACAAACTATTCAACCCCTTTTAATATTTTTCTTGTTATTTCAACATGAAACTTATTCTATTAAAATAATAATTAATTATTAAAATACCCTTTTGACAATTAATTTAGACATGCCTTAAATGTTACATCAATTAAGTTGAGGCAAATCTCCATATATAAATTTAAAAACTTTCAAAAGGGAAAATGTAACTTTTTGAGCAAAAGTAAGTTACTTTTTATTGTTTGGTGACAAGTGTCAATTTTTTATAATTTTTTTCTCTTTCTTCTTTTATAACTCTCTCTTTTACATTTTTTCATGATTTTTTGCTTTTCATGTATTTTTTACATTCTTTCTTCTTTCCTTTATTATGTTTTTTTTTATCTTTTTACATATTATCTTTTTATGTTTTTTCTTTGTCTTTTCTTTTTTTAGTTTTTTGTATGTTTTTACATATTTGTATTTACTATTTACACTTCTTCTTACTATAATAATATTGTTATTGTAACACAATATAAAAATAATATACAATATCATAAACAATAATATTATTGTTATTGTGTAGGAAACAAAGCGTGATTTAACTTTTGCAATGTGTAATAGATTGAGAGAATCACAACGAGAATTTAGGAAGAGTTTAGAGAAAGGGAGAGACCTTTAAAGTCTAGTAGTATTGAGTTATGTTGTATGTCTATTTATGATTATAGAATGCCCATTTATAGTATTTTCCAATGTGACATTATTAGCCACATGACTTATCACAAGTATTTGTGTTAAATATCCAATTCTGAAGGTTACATCAGGCTTGTCCAAAGTCGGCTTGCCACTACTTCACTTCTTGCTTCAGTCTAGTATTTGGATTTATACCCAACTCATAATCTTTAAGTCGTTTGTCATGTATTAGGCTGCATGCCACCTATTCATGACATGTGAGGTTCATATTTACCTCAAGATAGTTGCCTCTAAGTCAATGTTGTGTTAGAGAGGCAATTTTGGCTTGTTAAGTATGAAGTTGATATTTACCCAAAAATAGTTGCCCCTGAGTTGATATTGTCTCAAAGAAGCAATGCCGGCTTATTAAGTATGAAGTTGATATCTACCTCGAAACACTTGTCCTAGAGTCAATAATGGTTGTTGGATGTCTTCTTATTTTAATATTAATATTTACCTTTTCAATAGAGTCGATATTTTCTCAAAGCAGTTATCAACTCAAAGAGTTGATATCTACCCCGAAACAGTTTCCCCTGAGTCAATAATGGCTTATTAAGCATGAAGTTGATATCTACCCCAAAGCAATGTCAATAACGGCTTATCAAATAGAGTTTTGATACCATGTGGTAACCTTGCATGTGCATGATAGTTGGATGTCTTCTTATTTTAATATTAATATTTACTAGATTTGCCAAGTAATTGGTCCTTTAACTTTTCATTTTTGAATTTCCAAATCTTAAAATTGTAACCTTTTGTTCTAGTGTCTCTAATCTTGTTTACTTTGCTTTTCCATAATTGACATTTTATTGTGTGTTTGCTTGGGGCTCTTGTTCTTCATCAGAGACTACTACAATTGGCATACTCATTTACTTCCTCCTTGTTTCATTGTTTCCAGGTGTGTATTTTTCCCCCTATTTTTGCCTTTCTAGTTTGCCTATTTTTGGTCATGTTGTATTTCTTATTTTGGGGGTGTTCTGGGTTTGGTTGAATTTCTGAAGATGGTTTCCCAAAAGCCTAGTTGAAAGGAACTATTCCCCTTTCCAATGTGAAACTTTGTTGTTCTTACTTAAAACTTTGGGGCAACCTTATTCATATTAGGATGACCTATATTTTTTTTCCAAGGCTTCTATGTTGTATACCTAATATTTGCAGGGCGATGAGGGTTCGTCTTCTATGATCTGCCTAAGTATATGGGCGATTAGTCTAATTTGGACAAGCTTCATCAGGTTTCCCATGCCACTTAGTGAAATTAGTCACTTTCTCAAATCCATTGGTTTTGAGGGGAGCAAAAAAAATTGTATTGAGGCTGGTACAGCAGAAAGACAACTTATTGACCTTGAGAATGATGAGGTTGATTCTGACAATGAATATAATCCCTCTTTTGTTTGTGACAAGGATATGGCCACCAACTTAGAACTCTATGAAACACCTTGTTTAAAGGATGTCAAATGGATCGACAAGCAAGTCCATGGTATCCATTCTACTTTGACTCACATAGTCCTTGCCTTCTTTATCCCTCAATGTCCACTCATCAGGATAATAATATTGGTGGGTGGCAGATAGAATGGCCTAGTGATGATGATGGTTAGATTTTCTCTCAAGGTAAGAGAGAGGATATATGAGTACCTTCTACTTTTAAGGAGGAAGAAGAAACTGGGTAACATATAGGGATTTCTTGCCAATGTATGCTAATTACTTTGACAGGGTCAGTTTGCATCTACCCTTTAGTCCTTTTCAAATTGAAGTTTTAAACCACCTTAGGATTCGTTCCTCTCAACTTCATCTGAATGCTTGGGGTTTTATTCTTTCCTTCAAGAAGTTGTGTGTCCACCGCAACTTCTTTCTATCTCTCAATCTATTTTGTTATTTCTTTGTTTCGTGGCATGGTAAAACACCTTCTAATGGTTATCCATGTCTTTCCCTAAGGGGTTGTAGAGATATGTATATCCACAAAGGTTTTGAAGAGTCATTCAATTTTTTTAATGAGTTGCCTTTTTGGCTAGGACCTATAAAAGATTGTTAGGACGACTTATTCATCGTTGATGATAGTGAGGGTAGCGAGTGATTAAAGCCTCACTTTGAATTCTATTAGTTGTCTACTCATTGTAATAGATTAGTCAGTTCATATGGGAAGGAAGAAAATGAACTATCTCAAGAAGAACTCATTTATGTGAATTCCATCATTGAGTTAATTAACAAGATTGAAGACGCCATTCATTGTTTACAAACTGCTGATGAAGACAGTGATTCAATTTTATGTGTGCCTTGATTGTTTGTGCTTTACTTTTTCTTTTGGATTTGAGTGAGACTAATATTAATAATCTTTCTTTTTGCAGGGAAAGCTATGGGAAAATCAATGGAGAAGCCTTTCTCAATTGCCGCCTTTCTTGCCACTAGTGGTGGTAACAATAAGAAAATGCTTTCGAGAAACAAGCCTAAACCATCAGACAAAGGAAGAAGTTCTATTGTTGAGACTCATTCCAAATCTACTCATGACCTCCCTCTGCCTCCTTTGAAGAGGGAGAGGGTTGTCAATATTGAAGACGGTGTAGAACCAGCCAGCTGTAGCTTGATTGTTGTTAGCAAGATTGGCGGTCCTCCTATGTGGATGTCTTCAGGCTAAGAGATTGATCGTGTTAACCTCCCTCCACCTCCTTTGAAGAGGCATAGGGTTGTCAATATTGAAGACGATGTAGAACCGGCCAGTTTTAACTTGGTCGCTCGCTGTTAGCAAGTTTGGCGATCCTTCTATGTGGATGTCCTTGGGCCAAGGGATTAATTGTGTCATCTTGTCAAAAGATTAGAAGTCCATTCAAAAGAAGGATATTGTAAACTTCGAGTTTGCTATGTTGATCCTGGATAGAGTAAAAGGGTATTTCACTCATGTCACTTTGGGTTATAGAAATTTCTAGAATTGAAGCACTCTTTGGGTGATATTAACCCACTGAAATTGGTGGAAGAGAAAAATGTTTCTTTGAAGAAGGCACAAGAGTGAGATGATGCATTGTTAGAAGAGTTTAACTAGTTGAAAGTTTATGCTAAAGAATCAAAGGCTTATGCATAACAAGAATGGGAAGAAAATGTTAGACTTCAAGAGAAGATCACTCAACATAAAGAGGAGTTGAGTCAGGGAGAGGTCACCCGACTTAAAGAAGAGTTGGGTCACTAAGCTAACTGAGAAGTTTGTTGAGGTTGAGTCGGCTAGAGATTTTTGGGAAGAGAAGTTCAAGAAGGCCGGCAGAGAATCTTTTAACAATGTTTTGAGGCAAGTTGAGTATCTCAACCCCAAGGTCGACATCAAAAAGTCTCTTTGTGACCCGCTTTGTGAAATTGTTGATGGAGAATGTGACACCCTCTACCTCGATATACATATTTATCTAATAAAATACATAAAAATGCAAAATTACATAAAATGATTTTATTCAATAAACATAAAGGAGTTCACGTGGGTAAAAGGTTCACGTTCGTGTTAATCACCAAATTAAAAACCTAACAATTAAGGACATGAAACATTTTTGGCTCAAAACATGGCCATCCAAAACTCTAGAGAAAGAACTAAAGACTCAACATGTGAAACAAAAATGATAAAAACTACATGTCTAGAACTTCATGCAATGATACATAAAACCATGCCCAAATGTCACATCCTATCAGAGCATTGTGTCCCAGCATCCTCTAGCACGAGATTCTTTAAAGCCATCCACCTAACCATCTGCTCTCACAAACACAAGATTCAAGATCATCACAGGATCCAAACACAAACAACACACAAGGAGTGAGTTATCACATTCCTAAACAGGTAGAGATAAACGAAAGCGCATGCGCGCGTGCATACACATAGACACACACACACACACACATATAATATAAGTATAACAACCTCAACTTAGCATATTCACATCATTTTACCACTCATTGTGTAACATCACTTGTCTCCAAGGATTTAATCACAAAATGACATTCCACACCTTCACATTAATCACGTGTTCATAACAACACATCTCCAGTACAACACAACGTCTCACACTCACACAATTCATTACCCACCATCATGTAACAAGTCACAATGATCATTACACAAACGTTATGCAATAGATACAACAAGACTGAATATGCAATGTGGTACCATTTTAGTGAAAAAACCACCAGGGCGCCTAGGAGTACATAACAACGCATGCCACACAAGGGGTATGTCAGGTCACTCTCACTAAGTAAAATCATAAGGTGACCAGTCAAGGTCACTCTGTTTTGCGAGAATGTTCCAACCATATGGGATCAACATGGACTTAAATGAGCACTTAAACCGAGTGTATTTACCCCTAAGGTCTAGACTCCAAAGAATTTGTTAGGGCCTCACCTTCCTGATTCAGGTCCAACCCCTAAAATAACTTTTGCACCCAGACATTGCTCATGAATTATACAATAGCCATGATCTCACACTTGTTTTCAAACATGTTCAACACATCGCGCTACAATTTAACAACTCAGGTTCCTAACTTGGAACCTTACACTTTCCTTTTTAACATCGGGTTCCTAACTTGGAACCCTATACTTTCCTTTTAACACCTCACGCATAAACACTTTTTTCAAGGTAAACACCAATCGGGTTATTGTATAATTCACAATTCACAACATGTATGTATAGTAAATAGCATCCACACGTACATGTATAGTAAAAAAGTATATCCTTACATTTCCTCCTAAGTTACTACAAATTTTGTAGACTAAAATTACAATTACAAGGGATATACTAATCCTATTAAGTTCATACTTATCTTGTTTCAAATCTAAGACAATTATCTACAACTCTTATGTTGATCACAAAATCCGGTTTGACCATTAACTATGTGTAGTCCTAAGGTAAACATTGGACCATTACTTAATACTGACAACTCGACCTTTGCTTAGTAGTTTGATGATGCAATCCTACCCTTCAAGGGCATTGGATAGAAGACTCCAAGAAGATTGGGCCAGAGATGCAAGAGAAGGCCCTAGAGTTCTCATGAGCCTTAGGGTAGATTTTGGGCCCATGGGCTAAGTATGAGTCCACTTATCTTTGTACATATTAGATTAAGGTTTCATTATTTTTGGACCTTGTATTTAGGGCTCCATAATGTAGGTAGGGTACCCTAAAAATGTATGATTTTTCAGCCCTTGTATTTTAGGGCACCTAGACTAGTTTTTGTATTAGGGGTAGTTTTGTAATTTCACATGCATTAAGTGAATATTTGATGTGTGTTGGGAAATAAATTTAATTGAATTGGGAGAAGCCCGATCCAATTAAATTTTAGAGGGGGAGGTGAGCATTTGCTTGCTATACCCCATTGCCACATCATATAGTCACACTTTGCGCATGTCCTTCATGCTTTACATGTCTCATGACACCTAAGCACACTTGGTGGAAAATCTTGGACTTGATCTTGGATTAGTGGGCTGAACCATAGATAAAATTTACTAATCATAATTAGTGAAATTTTGGCTCCACAAATTCAAGTGAAATTTGAATAGAAATTCAAATTTCCCTCCAATTTTGTGTGACACTTGGGCTATAAATAGAGGCCATGTGTGTGCATTTTTTGAACTTTGATCATTTTGAGAATTAAACTTCAAAGTTCAAACTTCTTTAGAGGCACTTAATTTTGTGCTCTTCTCTTTCTCTCCCTTCATTCATCTTCTTCTACCTTCAAGCTCTTATCCATGGCTTCCTATGGTGGTGAGCTTCTTCTAGACTCATCTTCTACTTGAAGTGGCATCTCCATTCATCTTTCTCCTTCTCCATTCTGCTGCAATCAGACCTTAAGAAGCAAAGGAATCCATTGACGAAGAAGATCCAAGGCCTACAAGCTCCACATGGAGCTACATCATTTGACTCTCTAGAGGGCTATACAACTCCAATTTGGGTGACACCAACGACATTTGTTAGCTACCAGCCAGAGCTACAACATTCATAGATATTGCAAAACCTAATTCAATCATTTTATTTGTCATTTTTATGCTACAAGTTAACTCACATTGTCAGGAAAATAGTATGGGCTTAAAACAATAGATTTTCACTAAGCACAGGCGTGCTCTCATCAAGCATGGGTGTGCTTTGGGAAAAAAGCTTTTTTTTATGAAATAAAAGAAGCACAATTCAGGCTTCAAAGCACACCCAAATTCAAAATGAATAGCACAAAACATGTGATCACATCATGGGGAACAAAACCCCTAAATCAATTTCATGAAAACATGCAAGAATCAAGAATTCCCAAATTTCTAGGTTTCTAACATTTAAAGCCAACCACTCAATTAAACCCATCCAATTCGCATCAGGGCATCAATTAACCCATCAAACATGAGAAATTCGTAGTTATAATTGTACATGCAAAATTAAAATGCATAAAACACCCCAAATTAACCCCAATTTGATCCTTTAAGGATCCCTACACAAGTTTACTCTAACCCTCATTACGATAAACTCATCCCTTACCTCTAAGCGGGCTCACGTGTGCAGTCCAACAGTGATAGTGGCGTCTCTAGCTTTTCCCTAAGATTCCTCAAGCTTTTCCTTTGGTTGATCTACTAAGGGTTTCGAGCATTTGAGAGAAGGAAAAGAAATTGGATTGTCTCCATGCGAGGGGTATTTCACTCTCTTTACCGACATTATTTTGTACATCCCAACGGAGGGAATATGAGAAAATAAGTTCCAAAGGTGGTTTCTCAATTTCAAGATGATCCAATGGTTAACAAGTCCGATATCATAGTTTTACTAGAAAAGGTTTGAGTGTATGTGGGGAAAGAGAAGGTTTTTGGGAGAGGAAGAAGAGAGAACGAATTTGGGAGGAAGAGAGAGTGTGGAAACATATAGTAAATGTAAAAACTGACCTAATATGTCTCTATATATAGCTAGGATACTCTGAGCCTATTATTTACTATATTTTTCTTTATTTTATAAAAAGGAACTCTATTTTACTCTTTCATTAAATAAATAACCAATTAAAATATCCCTCTTTATTTTCTAAAAACACATTTATTTTATTTACCTTAAAACCATTATTTTAATTAATTAAACTATTTTTCCTTATTTATTTAATTACAAAAACCTCAGTATTTTTGTAAAACTTTATTTATTTTTAAATAAAACCCTTTCTAATTTATTTTATGAAAGAACAGGGTGTTACAACTCCATCCCCTTAAAAGAAGCTTCATCCCCGAAACTTTGCCAAAAGATTGAGAAGAACGAGATTACACATTTGATTCCCAATACCAGGTGATGTGCCCAATCGAAGCGCTTTTTAGCGACTTTGACCACAAGACTCCTTTGTATTTAGCGACTGAGCCTAACGATTCTCGCTTCCTTAATGATAGTATTTCATAAGTCAAGTTTTCTCATGAGATTGACATCTTATTGATAATATAATGTGAATGACATACTATTTGGAGTTGGGTAGAGACACTGTTGAGAATTTGAAATGAACAAACATACACAAAGAAACACAATTGGCCACATGGATGACTCTTTTTTGAATATAGAACAATTCAAGAAAAGAGGTATAAGTTTAGATACTTTAACACTTTACCAATCCTAGTCCACATGTGACTATCGAGAATACATGATTTACCTACCTTCGGATCTAGGTCTCTTCCCTCAACACGATCTTCCTCACTTCGGTATACTTGACTCATAACTCTCACTTAAGTTCAAGGGATTCTAACAGTTTCACTCTAAGGTTTCCTACCTGATACTAATTGGGTGCTAACTTGATAAGCAAAGCAGATAACTCCTCACTTCCCTAAACTTGTTCAAGCTTAAGGTAATCTTAACACACCTATACTCATGCCACTATATAACTTTGCACTTAAGGTTGAGGGTTCAACTATTGTTTATGATGTCTAACTCTCTAACTAGGACACTGGTCACATCAAGGGTTTCCTACTTACTTAAGTTCCAACTACTAAGCTAGCTCTAACGATTGAAACTAAACTAACAACAAGATTCTTAAGAATTCTACCTATCTCTTCTACCTCAGATTCAACTCCTAAGGTTCTCACAACATATAATACTAACAGTAATGCCTCTAAAACGTGAAGGAGAACACCATGGCTACCAAATCTAGATCATGCATAGGATAAATCCTTTAATGAGTCCATAGTTTTTGAGAAAACATAGGTCACTACTTGGCCTCCTACAAGTTCTCCTCTAAACTTAAAACTTACTTTGGATAATTTACTACTCCAACAAGGACCTACTCGGCTAAGGTAGCACTCAATTGGTCACGGTGACTGACTTCTTTATGAAACTCAGAGTTTACTCCCTATAAGGACCTCATCAAAGCTTTAACTCACTCGAGTCATCTTTAACAAGGGTTAAGGTTAACTCAAGGAATCCTAGAACAATTTCTTGGTTCAAATACTACTTAAGGGTGTCTATTCTTAATCTTAGGTTCCCTCTCATCCCAAAGCAACTTCTACCCAAGAAGGATCTATAGCTACCTCTCTTCTAGACGTAGCATACTCTATATCATCATCTAACTAAAATGCATACTAAGATGCCTAGCACAAAAGGTGATCCCCATGAGTTTACAACATCTTTTAGATACTCCACATACTTCAACCTAACTCGAAACACACTACGACACGTAACACAAGGCTTACCACCACATCTAACTCAGGGTGGGGAGATCCTGTCCATGCATCCCATGAACACACAGGTCATCGATCATGTCAAGACATGATCAGGTACACATAGAGACTATGACGAGTCCTAGGTAGTGATGCAATCCTACCCCCCAAGGGCATTGGATAGAAGACTCCAAGAAGATTGGGTCAGAGATGCAAGAGAAGGCCCTAAGGTTCTCTTGAGCCTTAGGGTAGATTTTGGGCCCATGGGCTAAGTATGATCCCACTTATCTTTGTACATATTAGATTAGGATTTCATTATTTTTGGGCCTTGTATTTAGGGCTCTATAATGTAGGTAGGCTACCCTAGAAATGTAGGATTTTTCAGCCCTTGTATTTCAGGGCACCTAGACTAGTTTTTGTATTAGTGGTAGTTTTGTAATTTCACATGCATTAAGTGAATATTTGATGTGTGTTGAGAAATAAATTTAATTGAACTGGGAGAAGCCCAATCCAATTAAATTTTAGAGGGGGAGGTGAGCATTTGCTTGCTACACCCCATTGCCACATCATATAGTCACTCTTTGTGTATGTCCTTCATGCTTTACATGCCTCATGACACCTAAGCACACTTAGTGGAGAATCTTGGACTTGATCTTGGATTAGTGGGCTGAACCATATCTAAAATTCACTAATCATAAATAGTGAAATTTTGGCTCCACAAATTCAATTTCAAATTCAAGTGAAATTTGAATAGAAATTCAAATTTCCCTCCAATTTTGTGTGACACTTAGGCTATAAATAGAGGTCATGTGTGTGCATTTTTTTGGAACTTTGATCATTTGAAAATTAAACTTCAGATTTTAGAGCTCTTTTAGAGCATAAAATTTCGTGCTCTTCTCATCCTCTCCCTTCATTCATCTCCTTCTTCCTCCAAGCTCTTATCCATGGCCTCCTATGGTGGTGAGCTTCTTCTAGACTCATCTTCTCCTTGAAGTGGCATCTCCTCTCTCTCTTCCTTCTCCATTCCACTTCCATTCATCTTCCAAGAAGCAAAGGGATCCATTGATGAAGAAGATCCTAGGCCTACAAGCTCCAATGGAGCTACATCAGGTAGTCCTTAGAGCATTCTCAGACTTTGCCTGGATCAAAAGGTAAAGATAACTAAGATCTATCTCACTAATCATACAACTATCATCACTAATCCTTTAGGTTACAAACCTTATGCAAGAACATTCACTCTCGAACAACTTTATGATTAGCAAACAATGCCTTACTAATGACCTTACATTCTTCTTAAGGTTTCACACTAAACCTCTTAACTACTACTCATAACTTTCCCAACTACTATATATGCTCTGCAACTCTGTACCAAACATCTCTACTATTATAGTTTTCTATGGGTACAAGACCTACTAGATTCGCAATCTTGCACTTAGGTGGTAAACTAAGCACATCCTCAAGGAACACAAGTACATGACTTACTAAGCTTGACTTCCATCTACAGGTAACAGGGATCATGAATACTTGGGTATTTCCTCACGAAACACCTTAACATGACTGGAAAAGGTAAAAGTCTCTCTATTAGTGACAAAACAATGACATGATGCATTTACGGAGCAGTTTAACGAGGCGTGAGTGGAAGATAACCAGCCCACAATAAGACTAACACTTGATTAACTAGGAGGCAATAATTTTGAATCAAGAAGGATCACTAATTCAGAATCAACAACAAATATTCCAAATGAATTCTAGAAAAAAAAACATGACCACAATGTACACACATATGGAGACGTCAAAAATCGCTTGATTGGGATAGAAACATCAGTAATCAAACTGTTTGACGTAGGCTCTCAACACAGAGAATGAATTATACTCGGGCTTGCAAGTATAATTGAGTTACTTGACTTTAGAACGCAACACAAAGAAATGGGTTGTACCAGAACTGGAAGGTATAGTCAAAAGAGTATTTCGTATGAAATATATCTTGATACGGGTCATCAAACTATTAGGCATTAGCATCGCTACTAACAAGGAATCACAAACAACCATAGAACAAGCATACATACACTTATAGGTTCTTAACACAAGCATATAACTTACATACAAGAAATAAGAATGAAATAGTCATTAATGGTGTATTAATGAATCACATGCTTCAATAGCCACATTCATGACTACACACAAAAAAGGGAGTTAAGCAGTCATGCATTTACACATCATGAGAGACATACTCATCCAAGGCATATATACGGTTCAAAAGGTTTCCACGACATTGATCTACACATCAAATGAGAGATAAGCTTATTAACAACTTACACATAGGAAGATAAGAGCTCATTAAGGCATTATCAATCAATGTCAAAACTACCGGCATCACCTAGCGGCTTGCCATAATGTCCTATCGCACTTCACAAATTATAGAGATGGTCGGTCTTATAACTCGTGACTCAACAATGGAATTATGGTATAGCAAACATTAAGGATGCAAGGCACATCTCAAGCATCATTCAGTCATGCAGAATAAAATACAAATAATAATTCAACCATGCTCAATAGAAGTACTCATAAGTAATCACAAAGAGCGCACACTAGAATATGGTAAGCATATAACACATTGGCTGAAAGGTTCAACCTGCTCTAATACCACTAAATGTAACCCTCTACCCCGATATACATATTTATATAATAAAATACATGGAAATGCAAAATTACATAAATTGATTTTATTCAATAAACATAAAGGAGTTCACGTGGGTAAAATATTCACATTCGCGTTAATCACTAAATTAAAAACTTAACAATTAAGGGTATGAAAACATTTTCAGCTCAAAACATGGCTGTCCAAAACTCCATAGAATGAACTAAAGACTCAACATGTGAAACAAAAAGGATAAAAACTACATGTCTAGAACTTCATGCAATTAATACATAAGCCCATGCCCCATTGTCACATCCTATCAAAGCATTGTGTCCCGGTGTCCTTTAGCATGAGGTTCTTTAAAGCCATCCACTTAACCATCTGCTTCCACAACCACAAGGTTTGAGATCATCACAAGATCCAAACACAAAAAACACACAAAGAGTGAGTTATCATATTCCTAAATAGGTAGAGATAAACGAAAGCGCACACGCACGCATACACACACATAGTATAAGTATAACAACCTCAACTTAGCACAATTCACATCATTTTACCACTCATTGTGTAACATCACTTGTCCCCAAGGATTTAATCATAAAATCACATTCCACACCTTCACATTAATCATGTGTTCTTAACAACACATCTCAAGTACAACACAACATCTCACACTCACACAATTCATTACCCACCATCATGTAACAAGTCACAATGATCATTGCACAAACGTTATGCAACAGATACAACATGACTCAATCGTACATGTAATGTGGTACCATGTCAGTGAAAAAAACCACCAAGCCACCTTGGAGTGCATAACAAGGCATGCCACACAATGGGTATGTCAGGTCACTCTCACTAAGTGAAATCATAAGGTGAACAGTCAAGGTCACTTTGTTTAGCTAGAATGCTCCAACCATATGGGATCAACATAGGCTTAAAGGATCACTCAAATTGAGTGTATTTACCCCTAAGGCCAAGACTTCAAAGAATCTGTTAGGGCCTCACCTTCCTGATTTAGGTCCAACCCCTAAAACAACTTTTGCACGCAGACACTGCTCATGAATTATACACTGCCCATGAACTCACGCTTATTTTCAAACACGTTTAACACATTGCACTACAATTTAACACCTCAAGTTTCTTACTTAGAACTTTCCTTTTAACACCTCAGGTTCCTAACTTGGAACCCTACACTTTCCTTTTTAACACCTTCGGTTCATAACTTGGAACCCTACAATTTCCTTTTAACACCTCGTGCATAAAAACTTTTTTCAAGGTAAAAACACCAGTCAGGTTATTCTATAATTCACAATTCACAATAGAAGTAATATCACATGAAGTATTAACCAAACACTTATTCACAACCATATTCCATGTCCACAATTTAAGATCTCACAATGCCATAATCCACCATTACATGATCACGTGTATCTCGCAAATTATCGCATGCTCGACTTGCAACTTATACTCAATCTCAATCATAATTTCATAATCCTAAAATGTCATGTCATTACGCCTCATGAATCATATACACATCACATAATAGTAATATCATGACACAAAACACACACACACACACACACACACACACACACACACACACACACACACACACATATATATATATATATATATATATATATATATATATATATATATATATATCATACAATAGCAATCTTCCAACATTTAAGGCATATAGTCATTCACTTATTCATTCAATTAATAGCACCCACATGTACATGTATATCCTTACATTTCCTCCTAAGTTACTATGACTTTTGTAAAGTAAAATTACAAGTACAGGGGATATACTAATCCTATTTAGTTCATACCTATCTTTTTTGAAAGCTAAGACAATTATCTATAACTCTTACGTTGATCACAAAATCCAGTTTGACCATTAACTATGTCTAAACCTAAGGTAAACATTGGACCATTAATTAATATTGACAGCTTAACCTTTGCTCAGTAATTTGACTCTCTAGGGGGCTATACAACTCCAAATTAGGTGAAACCAATGACATTTGTTAGTTATCACCAATGGCCATAACTTTCATGCAGACCATGAAACCTAATTCAATCATTTTATTAGTTATTTTTAGGAAACCAATTAACTTACATTGTTAGGAAAATAGTATGGGCATAAAACAATTGATTTTAACTAAGCATTGGCGTGCTCTCATCAAGCACGAGCATGCTTTGTGAAAATCCTTCATTTAGTGAAGTAAAAAAAGAACAATTCAGAGCTCAAAACACACTTAAATTCAAAATGTATAGTACAGAACATGTGATCACATCATGGGGAACAAAATCCCTTAATCAATTTCTAGAAAACATGTAAGAATTAATAATTCCCACATCATGGGGAACTTGTGCCCGAACATAGGAAGATGATCTTAGAGGAAGGTCATAGGAGCAACCTGAGCATCCACCTTGGTGCTACCAAGATGAATCCGGATCTAAAGATAATGTTTTGGTGGCCCAACATGAAGAGAGAGGTTAACGAGTTTGTGTATACGTGTTTAGTCTGCCAGAAGGCTAAGATAGAACATCAGAGACCTTCAGGTAAGTTACAACCATTAGAGATACCCCAGTGGAGGTGGGATAGTATCCCCATGGATTTTGTTGTAGGACTACCTAGGACCCCCAAAGGTTTTGATTCTATTTGGGTTGTTGTTGACAGATTGACCAAATCTACACACTTTATCCCCATCAATATTAGGTTTTCCTTAGAGAAGTTGACCTCCCTGTACATTAGTGAGACTGTCAGATTACATGGTGTGCCATCTAGCATAGTGTCTGATAGAGATTCTATATTCACCTCTAGGTTTTGGGAGAGTTTGAACAAAGCGTTGGGAACCAAGCTTAGGCTAAGTTCAGCCTACCACCCTTAGACTGATGGCCGAACTGAACGGACCATTCAGTCGTCGGAGGACCTTTTAAGAGCATATGTATTAGAACAAAAAGGGAGTTGGGAGTGTTTTCTCCTGTTGATAGAGTTCACCTATAACAATAGTTTTCATTCTACCATTGGCATGGCTCCCTATGAAGCTTTGTATGGTAGAAGGTGTAGGACACCCCTGTGCTGGCTAGAACTTTGAGAGAACCTCACCTTAGGACCTGAAGTGGTACAACAAACCACTGAGAAG
This sequence comes from Glycine max, assembly GCF_000004515.6. NCBI lineage: Eukaryota > Viridiplantae > Streptophyta > Magnoliopsida > Fabales > Fabaceae > Glycine > Glycine max. Next base: position 18,739,447 of record NC_016089.4, read on the forward strand.
GTCAAGTTGATCCAAGAGAGGATGAAGATTGCTTAAAGTAGGCATAAGAGTTATCAGGACAAGAGAAGGAAAGACCTTGAATTCGAGGTTGGTGATCATGTATTCTTGAGAGTCACCCCTTGGACTGGGGTTGGTCGAGCTTTGAAATCCCAAAAACTCACACCTCATTTTATCGGTCCTTTCCAAATTCTCAAAAGAGTTGGTCCTGTGGCATATCAAATTGCATTACCCCCGTCTCTTTCTAGCCTCCACAATGTCTTTCATGTTTCTCAACTCCGTAAATATATTCATGATCCTTCCCACATGATCGATTTAGATGTTGTTCAAGTAAAGGATAATTTGACATTTGAAACATTGCCTTTAAGGATTGATGATAGGCGAACAAAGCACTTAAGAAAGAAAGAGATTTCGTTGGTCAAGGTAATCTGGGAGGTGCATCAGGAGAAGATGCAACATGGGAATTAGAGAGTCAGATGCGAGAAGCCTATCCAACCTTGTTTCAGTCAGGTAAATTTCGGGGATGAAATTTCTAAAAAGGGTGGGAGAGTTGTAACGCCCTAAAATTTCGATAATTGAAAATAGATGTTTGATGTTTTTATTGTGTTATTTTATTACTTGATTAATTTGGATGAGTTAAGGTATTGTGTATATTAGCCATGAGTTAAGGCTTGAACCCAATTTGCCACATTCTGACCATTGGGATTTGCAAGATAACATCTTGAGTATGAGATATGATTTTTTTAATCGAAGCAGTAAAATTTGAGCTGGATCAGCTTGCTCAGGCGAGCCAAATTTCGCCTGGGCAAGTGTTGCAGGCTACAAATACGTCTAGCAGCATAAAAGAGCCATTTCTTTCTCCATCTTTTCCCCTAAACCCTCCCCTAACACCCTCAACCTCCTCCTCCATCACCACTGACCACCACGAGCCGCCTTTGCTTGCTGTCAGACCACCGCATGGAGAAGAACAATTTAATCAGAGCGGAATCTTCAAAACTCAACTCGAGGATTCGGTAGAGAATAGAGCCTCCAATCCTTCCTTCGTGGTTTCTTCGAGGTAACCATGATTCTAAGCCTTCTCCTTGTTAGTTTGAGCCTATCTTTGCATCTCTTCTGACTTGGGAACCATTATTGGATGTTTTTACACTTCCTTTGAAAAACCTTTGAAAAAGAGATGTTGTAAAAGTTGCCTTTTTATAAAATAGACTTTGTTTTTGTAACATTTGTTGAACCCTGGTCATAGTGGCGTGATCAGAATTTCAAAATGACCTCTCTTTGATATGAATCTCAAAACACCTATTTAGCCCCTTTTTAAATTGAATGGGTATTTGACCCCAAAAGTTAATATTAACATTGTCTTTGAAATCTATGCTGAATTATTTTTGATTTGATATATAGAGCTCTGCGTTTGGACGAATGGACGTGAACCTAAGAGATCTTAGAACTAAGAGAGAGATACATATAGGTGAGGGGAGTTTATTGTTTATTTACAACTTTTGATACCATAGTTGGGGTTAGGGAACCCAATTATGGGGATGTATGTCTGTCCCTGTGCATGCTGGTTTTCAAGAAAAACTGTGTTTTTAACTAATGGGATGCGATAGGTTTGTTATTGATGATTGAAATTGTCAATGATGTCGTTGTTGTATTGATTGGAATTTTTGGGAAAAGTCTTAATTATAGAGGAGACTCTGCCCAAAACTTTATATTTGTTCTTCTATTTACTTCTTTATTAAATTTTAAATGGGCATAAGAGTTTGTTTTTAGTGCCATAACTCTCCTCTTTAATTTAGAATTTTCCCTAAAATATCAGTCTCATGGTATTGTAGATTGTTGTTGTATGAGGTTTATGTTGCCTGAAGACTTGGGGAATGTGAATCCTGGGCATGAATTTATATGTATGTATGTGGAATGTGATTGCTTGTGATGTTGATGATGATGTTGAGATGAGATGATGTTGATGTTGATGATGTTATTGTGAAGATATATGCTGTGTATGTATATGGGGGGTGTGGTGACCATGTTGGATATCCTTAGAGGGGGAAATAGTGTTATAAAGAGTTTTAAGCATTCCTGGAGAGAGAAGGGGATGACTTAGAATCTTTAATTATCCATGATCAGTGCATTGATGATACTCAAGTTTCATACTTCATATTGCATGGAAATAGTACAAACTTTGTCAGTAAGTACTCGTAGTTTTTCATGAGGAAAAATACTTGTACTTGGGGGCATGTCACTCAGTTTGGAACTTCCTTGAGACTCAGGTATATCACCATGGGGGGGGGGGGGGGGGGGAGGGGAGGAGTTGCTTGTGCATGACACGGTGACCTCGACTTGCTGCCTAGTTTTCCTAAGTGAGAGTGTCAAGTGGACACGCTTAGGCTATTTCCAGATAAATGGTACCACATTGAATTTTAGAGTTGAGTTAGGTACATGCATCATTCTGAGCATATATGATTTGAATTATGGAAAAGTTGATGACTAGTTTGTTAAGTGTATGTTGAATCAATGGGTTATTAAGAATAATTGTGGTTATTGTTATTATTTTCTTGTTAATCATTGTCTTTTGGTGTTTGTCTTAGAGTCATGTTTAGTCATAATATTTGTCACATTATGTTATAAGTTTGTGTTCAATTTTGGTTTTGTTGATTGAATTCTAGATACATTTGTTCATGTATTCTTTCAATTCTTAGCCTATCTTTCGAGTTTTGAGTCTAATTCATGCATTTTATTTAGTTCATAACATGTTCTAAATCAATTCCTAGAAGTAGTCTTGTTGTTGAACTTTTTTTTTGTTTTCTAAGTTTCCTATATGATGCCTATGAAGAAATTGAGTTGTGGCTGGATTTGTGAATCAAAATAAGTTTTAAGCTCTCTTGAATTATTTTATTCAAGTCAATTGAGCATAAGCAAACACAAATTATAACTATCGAAGCCTTAATCAATATAAACACTACTCTTGATTTCTAGGTTGAAATTCTGGTTGTTGTCAATTTTGGCACACTGTGTTCTTAACTCCACCATGGCTTGAATACTTTGATTTTTGAGCTGAAATTTTAACCAGATAAAATAGACATCCGGATGAAAACAATGGAAAAAGAATGAACAAAAAAGAAAAAGAAACGAGTAAGAAAAGGTGATAAAGATTAACATCAAAATACATGTCCAAAATAGCAACAAAAAATGTGTATGCTTGATTTGCTTGAAAATTGTTGATTATTTTGAGTTGTATTACAAGCCTATTTGAATCCTTGGAGTTTTTCATCTTTTAGATGTGTTGCTAAATTGACATAACTAGAATGTTGCTTTGAGTCTTGTTTTTAATTTGTTAATCTAATCTAGTGCCATTCTAGGACTTCCTTTGTGTTCCACCTTGGCTTGTGGTGCTGTCCTTTTGCTTTATTTTTTCTTAAATCTCATTGAATTAATGTCACGTTAAATTTCCTTTTGTTTAAGCTTTCATTTCATCTTTTGGTTTCTTGCATGTCTTTTTTTTGTGTGTTTAAGTGTTGCCTACAATAAGGATTGGAAGAGGAAATTGGTGCGTTGCTTGAAGGAATATTTTTGAGTCATGGAGGTTAACCATCCTAGGAGCACCATTGGATTTGAAACAACCAAAGCCTCACCAAATTTTGAATGAAACACTTGAGAAAACAAACAAGCATTGAAGACAAATTTGAAGACCTTAATTGCTTTGTTTAATTTGTTATAATAGAACAATTGAGTGCTGATTTTTTTTTCTATTGCATTTCCTTGTATTTGGACATTATTCAGGGGTGTATTGGGAGTCTCCAAGAGACCACCCAAACCTTTATTTGTGTGAAATAGCTTAGTGTAAACCATGCAAACTAATTGAAGAGCTAGTTGGGACCTCCAAAGGGTTATCCAAGCCTTCACACAGGAAACCGTCTAGCCTTCATTAAATTTCCTTTACCATTCATTGTCAAACCACCTATATAGCTTGCTTTATACCAATTAGTTTTTACTTTATCTTTCACACCTCCTTTAGTGTTTATTTTGGATTTTTTGAACCTTATTTTCTTTTACCTTTTTTCCCAAACCCCTAACAAGAAAGAACCACAACTTAGGAATCAACATGAGTCTTCATTCTTCATCTAGTGTTAATGGTAAGGGTTTTACCCCTAAGGACCCCTTGTATAAGATATTAGAAGAGTTGAGATCTCTTAAATTGTGGAAATAAAAACAAGAGAGAAAAGAAAAAGGAAAAAAAGAGTGAAAGAAATAAGTCAAGATAAAAGAGAGAAAATAAGAGAGGAAGAAAGAAGAAAAATAATGAAAGAAATGAAAAGAGAAAAACATGTCTCTTATCATGACTCTTGCAAGAGTTTAAGTGAAGAACATAGCAACTATTATAGAGGGTGCCATAGGTCACATACTAAACATCACTCCCAAAGAAGAGAAAATGATAGAAGGCCTCAAGAGGTTAACATTAGCCTCCCATATTTCCATGGAAAAGATAATGTTGAGGCCTACCAAGATTGGGAAATGAAAGTTGAAGAACTCTTTGCTTGCCATCATATTAGTGAAGAGAGAAAAGTTCCATTGGCTACCCTTAGCTTTCAAGGGTATGTCCTCTATTGGTGGACTTTCTTTGTTAGGGAATCAAGGGTTCATGGGGATCCTCCAGTAGAGTATTGGAATGATCTTAAGAGTGCCCTCAGGAAGAGGCATATTCCTTCCTACTATGAAAGAGAGCTTATGGACAAGCTCCAAAGGCTAGACAAGGGAGTATGAGTGTTGTAGAATATAGACAACAAATGGAACTTCTCCTTTTAAGAGCTAGATTTAGGGAGGATGAAAGAACAAGCATAGCTAGGTTCCTTAGTGGGCTTAATATGGAAGTGAGAGACAAGGTTGAACTCCTTCCATATAGGGACCTAGATGAGCTAGTCCAACTTTGTATAAGAGTGGAGCAACAACTTAAAATAAATCATTCTTCAAAATCTCATGGCTTTCATTCTTATCCAAGGAAGGACCAAGCCCAAGGAATTTTGGGGGTTGCACCTTCAAAACCTAAGGAAGATAAGGGTAAGACCATAGAGAAATCCACCCCTAAGACTAGTTGCCATGCAAGGACTAGTAACATTAAATGTTCAAATTTCTTGGGAGAGGTCACATTGGCTCTCAATGCCCTACAAGGAAAACCATGATTATGAGGGGTCAAGACATTTATAGTAGTCAAGAGGAGACTATTTCTTCCCCTTCCTCTAGTGGAAGCGAAGATGAAGTAAGGGGTGAAGAATCTAGTGGGGAAGTCTACCCTTATGAAGAAGGTGACCTCCTAATGGTTATAAGGCTCCTTGGAGGTCAATCTTGTGATCTATCTCAATCCCAAAGAGAGAAAATCTTTCATACAAGATGCAAAATTTTAGATAAAACTTGTTCTCTCATTGTGGATAGTGGGTCTTGTTGCAATTGTTGTAGCACAAGATTAGTTTCCAAGTTGAACCTCACTATCATTCACCACCCAAAACCTTATAAACTTAAATGGCTCAATGAACAAGGGGAAATGATAGTTAACCAACAAGTGAAGGTACCTTTCTACATTGGGACATATAAGGATGAAGTTAATTGTGATATAGTTCCCATTGAGGTAGGGAATATTCTTTTAGGAAGGCCATGACAATTTGATAGGAAGATCATTTACAATGGCCTAACTAATGAGATTACCCTCACCTTCTTGGCACTAAATTTATGTTGCATCCTCAAACACCTTAACAGGTAGCTAAGGATCAACTTACAATGAAGGACAAGAGGGATGAGGAAATGTTAGAAAAACAAAAGAAAAAAAAGGATAGTAAGGCCTTAGCTGCAAAAATCAAGGAGAAGGAAAAAAAGGGAAGGTGTTCCTCTAAGAAAGTTGTAAAAAAGGAGAGTCATTTTGCAACAAAAGAAGATATTAAGAGAGCTCTTCTTCTCAAGCAATATTTCTACCTTCTCGTTTAAAGGGAGACTTCCCATAGCACTGTCATAATTCCCCCACTTGAGACCATTCCCCTATTGGTCCAAGAACTCTTACAGGAATTTGGTGATGTATTACCTAAAGAGATACCCCCTGGGTTATCTTCTCATAGGGGAATAGAACACCAAATAGACTTAGTCCCAGGAACAAGCCATCCTAATAGGCCAGTTTATAGGACCAATCCTCTTGAGACCAAGGAATTGAATCCCAAGTTAAGGAATTGTTGGAGAAGGGATGGGTCCAAGAGAGCCTAAGTCCTTGTGTTGTGCCTGTGTTGTTGGTGCGAAAGAAGGATGGTAAGTGGAGAATGTGTACAGATTGTAGGGCCATTAACAACATAAATGTGAAGTATAGGCACCCCATTCCTAGGCTTGATGAGTTGCATGGTGTAAATATATTTTCCAAAATTGATCTTAAAAGTGGTTATCACCAAATAAGGATGAGAGAAGGTGATGAGTGGAAAACCGCTTTCAAGACCAAGTTTGGGTTGTATGAATGGCCAGTGATGCCTTTTGGGCTCACTAATGCACCAAGCACCTTCATGAGGCTAATGAATCATGTCCTAAGGGAGTTCATAAGTAGGTTTGTAGTTGTTTATTTTTATGATATCTTAGTCTATAGTAGGGACCTAGATGATCACTTAGGACATCTAAGGCAACTTCTTTTAGTTCTTAGGAATCACACTCTTTTTGCTAATATAGATAAATGCACATTTTGTGTCAATAGTGTAGTCTTCTTAGGTTTTTGTGGTTAGCAAAAATGGGGTCCATGTGGACCTTGAGAAAATCAAGGCCATCCAAGAGTGGCCTACCCCAAAAAGTGTAGGAGATTTTAGGAGCTTCCATGGGTTGACAAGTTTCTATGGAAGGTTTGCTCCTAACTTTTCTACACTTGCTTCGCCACTCAATGAATTGGTGAAGAAGAATATGGCATTCACATGGGGTGTGAGACAAGAGCAAGCCTTTGCTTTGCTCAAAGAAAATCTCACCAAGGCACCTATTCTAGATCTCCCTGACTTTTCTAAAACTTTTGAGCTAGAGTGTGATGCTTCTGGTGTAGGTGTGGGAGCTGTGTTGTTGCAAGGTGGGCACCCTATTGCTTACTTTAGTGAGAAACTTCATGGTGCCTCTCTCAACTACCCCACATATGATAAAGAGCTTTATGCCTTAGTTAGAGCCCTCCAAACTTGGGAACATTACCTTGTTTCCAAGGATTTTGTTATTCATAGTGATCATGAATCACTTAAGTACATTAAAGGGAAATGCAAGTTAAATAAGAGGCATGCAAAATGGGTAGAGTTCCTAGAGAAATTTCCACATGTTATCAAATACAGAAAGGGAAAGACCAATATGGTTGCAGATGCTTTTTCTAGGAGACACACATTGCTTTCTTCCCTTGGAGCTCAAATTTTAGGGTTTGATAACATAAGGGAATTGTATGTTTCTGATGAGTACTTCTGTCCCACTTATGCTAGCTATGGGCATAAGGCCCAATATGGATTCTACATTTCTATGGGGTATTTGTTCAAGGAGGGAAGACTTTGTATACCCCAAGGATCCATTAGAAAGTTGTTGGTCAAAGAGAGCCATGAGGGTGGGCTAATGGGGCATTTTGGAATTGATAAGACTCTTGTCTTCCTCAAGGAAAAATTCTTTTGGCCCCTTATGAAAAAAGATGTCCATAAGTATTGCACTAAGTGTGTGGCTTATTTACAAGCCAAGTCTAGGGTGATGCTTCATGGTTTGCGTAAGATTGTTGTGTCTGATAGGGATACTAATTTCCTTAGCCATTTTTGGAAAACTTTATGGGCTAAGTTAGGAACTAAGCTCCTTTTCTCCACCACTTGTCACCCGCAAACTGATGGGCAGACAGAGTTAGTGAATAGATCTCTATCTGCATTGTTTAGGGCTCTCCTAAAAGGCAATCACAAGTCTTGGGATGAGTACCTTCCTCATGTGGAGTTTGCCTATAATAGGGGGGTTCATTGAACTACCAGGCAGTCACCTTTTGAGGTTGTCTATGGGTTAAATCCTCTCACACCTTTGGACCTAATTCCCCTTCCACCTGACACCTCTTTTATACATAAAGAAGGGGTATCTAGGTCAGAATTTGGAAGAAATTACATGCGAGGGTTAGAAACCAAATAGAGAACCAAATGAAGTTGTATGTTGTTAAAGGCAATAGAGGAAGAAAGGAGTTGGTGCTTAATAAAGGGGGTTGGGTTTGGCTCCATCTTAGGAATGATAGATTTCCTACTAAGAGAAAGTCCAAACTTAGCTGCAGAGCTGATGGCCCTTTTTAGGTCTTGGAGAAGATCAACAACAATGCTTATAGGCTAGACCTCCTAGAGTAGTATGGAGTTAGCAACACCTTTAACATTACTGATTTGGTTCCTTTTACAGGTGTAGATGATTCAAATGATGAGGGGTCTACGAATTTGAGGATAAATCCTCTTCAAGAAGGAGGGGATGATGCAATCCTACCAAGGAGGGGACCTATCACCAGAGCCATGGCTAGGAGACTCAAAGAAGATTGGGTAAGAGATGTAGGAGAATGCCCTAGGGTTTTCATGAGCCTTAGGGTAGATTTTGGGCCCATGGGCTAAGTATGAGCCCACTTATCTTTGTACATATTAGATTAAGGTTTCATTATTTTTGGGCCTTGTATTTAGGGCTCCATAGTGTAGGGAGGGTACCCTAGTAATGTAAGATTTTTCAGCCCTTGTATTTTAGGGCACCTAAACTCATTTTTCTAATAGGGGTAGTTTTGTAATTTCACATGCATTAAGTGCACTATTTGGTGTGTGTGTGTGTTGGGAAATACATTTAATTGAATTGGGAGAAGCCCAAACCAATTAAATTTTAGAGGGGGAGGTGAGCATTTGCTTGCTACACCTCATTGTCACATCATATAGTCACTCTTTGTGCATGTCCTTCATGCTTTACATGCCTTATGACACCTAAGCACACTTAGTAGGGAATCTTGGACTTATTCTTGGATTAGTGGGCTGAACCATAACTAAAATTCACTAATCATAATTAGTGAAATTTTGGCTCCAGAAATTCAAATTTTCCTCCTGTTTTGTGTGACACTTAGGCTATAAATAGAGGTCTTGTGTGTGCAATTTTCAACTTTGATCATTTGAGAAATTAGACTTCAAAGTCTAGACCTCATTCGAGGCATAAATTTTGTACCCTCTTCTCTTCCTGTCCCTCCACTCATCTTCTCCTATCTTCAAGCTCTTATCCATGGCTTCCTATGGTGGTGAGCTTGTTCTTGACTCATCTTTTCCTTGAAATGGTGTTTCCAATCATTTTCTTCCTTCTCCATTCCACTGCCATTGATCTTCAAGATGCAAAGGACTCCATTGATGAAGAAGATCCAAGTCCTACAAACTCCACATGGAGCTACATCAATCTAGGACCCACAAAATCTATGTGGCATCGTACGTGACACTTAGAGACACATGTCCACCCTCCATGTTAGCCCTGCTACATGAGCATGAACACCTGGCCCTTAGCAGTCGGGCTCCCCAACAAACAGGTTATCCCTAACCTAACTAATATTAAAATGTATTTGAATATCTTATCCATTGACAGGTAATTAATTATCTGTAACACCACACATTATAGCTTGGAGGTAGGAGAAGAAGAATGGGGGGAGAAGGAGAGAGGGAGCACGAAATTTAGTGCCTCAAAAGAAGTCTGAACTTTGAAGTTTAATTCTCAAATGATCAAAGTTGAAAAAATGCACACACATGGCCTCTATTTATAGCCTAACTGTCACACAAAATTGGAGGGAAATTTGAATTTCTATTCAAATTTTATTTGAATTTGAAATTGAATTTGTGGAGCCAAAATTTCACTAATTATGATTAGTGAATTTTAGGTATGGTTCAGCCCACTAATCCAAGATCAAGTCCAAGATTCTCCACTAAGTGTGCTTAGGTGTCATGAGGCATGTAAAGCATGAAGGACATGCACAAAGTGACTATATGATGTGGCAATGGGGTGTAGCAAGAAAATGCTCACCTCCCCCTCTAAAATTGAATTGGATTGGGCTTCTCCCAATTCAATTAAATTTATTTACCAACACACACATCAAATATTCACTTAATGCATGTGAAATTACAAAACTACCCCTAATACAAAAACTAGTCTAGGTGCCCTAAAATACAAAGGCTGAAAAATTCTACATTTCAAGGGTACCCTACCTACATTATGGAGCCCTAAATACAAGGCCCTAAAATAATGAAACCCTAATCTAATATTTACAAAGATAAGTGGCTCGTACTTAGCCCATGGGCCCGAAATCTACCCTAAGGCTCATGAGAACCCTAGGGCCTTCTCTTGCATCTCTGGCCCTATCTACTTGGAGTCTTCTATCCAATGCCCTTGCGAGGTAGGATTGCATCAGGAATGGACATACTAGGAACCCTGCCAAAGGCTCCAAGATCTATCAAATACTTACTAGTTGCGATCAACTACTTCCCCATGTGAATAGAAGTAAGACCACTTCGGGAAATTACGACTAGCGAGGTGGAAAAATTCACCTGGAAACACCTCATCTGTGGGTACAACCTCTTATACGCCATGTCACCGACAACGACACTCAATTTAAAGCTCAAACTTATAAAGACTTCTATCGCAACCTACCCGTCGGCGGGAGGGCGAGGCGAGATAGAAAAGTGTGTCTTCCTTAAAAGAGAACACGTGGGAGTCGCCGCCAATGTTTATTCGAGGAAAACATCCATGAATGATAAAAAAATCGAATGATCTTTCATCTTGCATGGTAAATAGTGTCGAACAACTCAATTCGGCTAGCGAGAATCAAAATATTCATGAATGATAGTCCCCGGTTGAAATTAGGATTTGACAACTTCCTAACAAGGCTAGGCACCAAAAATCTCCTAGTCACCTCTATTGAACATCCTCAGACAAATGGACAGGCAAAGGTAGCTAACAGAGTCATCCTCAGGGCCCTACGAACTAGACTCAATAAGTCTAAGGGCCTATGAAAAAATGAACTCTACAGCATAGTCTGTGTACCACTGTACACCCTAGATAGCAACCAACGAAACTGCTGTGATCCTTACTAGGAGCGGATCACTTGATACAGGTTACAGAGTTTTGGATGACGCCACTTCTAGTGAAGGAAGATAAGTCAGGGTAGATGCCATAAGGGTTACCTTGATAAGTCCGATATTGGTTTAGCGAGGAACCCGGAGAGAAGTTCCTAGAGAATTTTATCAAATGCCAAAAGTCCTTCTATTGAATACGAAATCAATATATATAGTGTATCTGAACAAAAAAGATAGAAATAGACATGGGCCTTCAAATCAGTTTGGGTGAAAATGACAACGGAAAAAATAGAAATATGAAAAAGAACATATTTGGCATGGGCCTTCAAATTAGTCTGGGCCTTCAACAACAATTAATATTCCTAGTAGTGCCTCTGCCTCTGGGCCTTCATCCTTCTCCACTTGGGCCTTGTTAAGTATGCCTGATACCATTTGTTGGAGGGTATCCACTGATTGTTTGGTCCTACTTCGGGTCATAGGTCCCCTTATTTGGGTAGTTTTAGGATTCTCATCATTCCTTCCTTCTTGGAAAGCATTTGCCCTCAAATCTTTAGAATCATAACCTGGAATATCGATCTTGTAAGCATTGTCATTGATCCTCTCTAGTACTTGGAAAGGTCTGTCTCATCTAGGTTGAAGTTTGGACTTCCTTTGTTTATGGAACCTTTCCTTCCTTATGTGTTCCCAAACCCAATTACCTGGTTCAAGTATCACTTTCTTCCTTTTTTGGTTGGCTTGCTTGGCATAGCTTTCATTTTTCTTTTCATTTTAAGCCTTCACCTGCTCATGCAATCTTTTCACATGCTCAACTTTAGCCTGTGCATTCTTATGCTGAATATCTTGGGGATTGCTTTTGTAAGCTGGCCTGTTAGGCAATGAAGCTCCTGGAAGGAGGTCAATTTGATGTTCTATGCCTCTTGAAGGTGGTAGTCCATGAGGAATCTCCTTGGGAAAGACATCTTTAAATTCCTACAATAAGGGTACAACACTAGGAGAAGTAGAAATACCTAACTCATTAGAATTATCAGCAAAAACTCTACTGTCTTTGCAGTACAGTAGATAGAGTGGCTCACAAGCAAGTGACACTTTCCTCACTTTACTCGCCTTTGCTACACAATTAAATTTTCTCTCATGTGTATCACTCTTTCTCTGATGTGTATCACTCTTTCCCTCACGTGTATCACTCTTCTTTTTCCTATTCCTCTTTGGTGTTTCACTTTTTTCTTTCTCTTGTTCTTTCTTTTCTCTCATTCTGATTTGGTCATCACATACTTCTCTAGGGGATAGAGGTATAAGAATAATTTTCTGGTCATGGCGCTGGAAAGAAATCTTGTTGGTAAAGCCATCATGCACTGCTTTGGTGTCATGCTGTCATGGTCTTCCTAACAGTGTATGAGTCGCCTCCATTGGAACCACATCACACAACACCTTATCATTGTATCTTCCAATGGTGAGACACACCTCAACCTGCTGAGTGTTTTTCATCTTATACGACTAACTTTCGTATAGAAAACATTTTCCAAAACTTGTATAGTTCTCCAATTTATGGTTATTTTGTAGTAATTTGTAAATAAATCTTGTTTTATTGTCAAAGCTGTCTCTAAAATACTTTCCATTGGAATTAATGATAAAATCTATGCAAATTTAAGGTTAAAAGAGGCTAGGTAATGAAGTGGTAAAAGTGGCAATTGGGCTAAGCTCACCATTTTTTTGGGCTAAGCGTGCATCCCACGCTAAGTGCAGCTTCAGTGCACTTAGCGCGACAGAGAATCTGGCACAACACCAATATCAAGGTCGCGCGCTAAGTTCGAGATTAGTGTGCTAAGCACAACAGTTGTCTTTAGCCAGGCTCAGCGCATGACTAGCGCTAAGCTCAAATCCACTTACTCGCTCTAAGCGCGAGGGTGGCGCTAAGCGCAACGTCGCGGGTTCAGAGCCTATTTAAAGTTGTTTTATGCATAATTAGGGTAACAATCCAGAGAATCACCAACACATAAAGAAGTCAGAGCACACCATAGTGCCTATTTTGAGAAAAGAGCTCTAGAGGCAGCAAGAGGAGCAGCTTTTGCAGAGAGACATAGGTTTTGTAATTAGAGAGAGATTAGTCAGTTGTAGAGTGATTGTGAGATGCTGAGAAGAGGAGGAGGGATCCCCCTTCTTGTGTAAGGAACAATTATTCTCTACTCTTAATCTCATTTGTGTTAGGGTTTCTCTGTATGGCTGGCTAAACACTCTTGTTGGGAATTTCTAAGGAACAACTGATGTAATTACTTTAATATCTAATTGATTGTGTTTTCTATGTTTAATGCTTCTTTCAATGCTTAATTTCTACATGCTCTTGGTCTAATCACCCATTTGTATGTTTAGTTAGGTGACTTTAGCATTGGGAAATGTACTGTTGCCTTAGAACTTGATAGAAGTAGGATTGAAACTTAGTCTTAAATGAGGGATCTGCGGATTAAGTTTTAGTTTTCTTAATATGCTGTGATGGTAATGCTATTTAATCTAAGCCTAGTCTTAAATGAGGGATCTGCGAGAAAAGCTTAGGTTAAATTAGTCTAAACTTATGTAAGATGTTTAAGCTAAGCCTAGTCTTGAATGAGGGATCTACGGATGAAGCTTAGTTTAAATTAGTCTAAACCTACAAGGGCTGCTTAAGTTAAGCCTAGTTCAACAAGAGGGATATAAGGACGAAGCCTGATTTAAGCTAGCCTAATGAGGGATCAAGGTTTAGTACTTTAGGCTACAACGTAGAACACAAAAGCATGATTGATTAGAGAAATATCCTTATACGCATCATCTTGTTTGTTAGAAAGACCCAACACTTTTACCTACTGGTGTCAATCTTACTTGCATTTTTATTGTTTTTTTTAGCCTAGACTTAGTTTAATTATGTTCTAAACTATCAATTATCAATGTTTTTTTCAACAATGCCCTATTTCTGAATTTAACCTTGTCTAATACTAGTTCCCTAAGTTCGATACTCGGATTCATCCTTATTAATTTTAAATACTTGACGATCCGATGTGCTTTCTGGTGTTTTATTTCCCTTGAATATAATTGTTGTGAATGGAGAAAAAGGAACCGTATGGGAAAATGAACAAAGTATTTATGGCGTCGTTGCCGGGGAACTTAATTCATTAGAAGAGTTCAGTTCAGTTTTACGGGATTGCTTTATATTTTTTTCTCTTTGATTCATTGATTCTTTTTGTTCATATTTTAGTTACTGTACATTGATTGTTCTTTTGAACTGGATAATTGTTGTTATGTTTTTCTTGTATGCAAAGAAGATCTACTACAGGTGATTTGATCCCTATCGATTTGGAGGTTAACACTACTTGTAGGAGGTGTAACATAGAGAGAATTAGAAAATTTTTGCAGGACTTAGAAGCAGCAACAACTCTAGAAGAAGAACCTCGATTTTCTGAGGCATCTTCTAGTTTTCCTATTGTAGGGCATTCTCATATAGAACCTGTTGAAGACCCAATCATGGCTGAAGAGCCAAGAAGTGTAACCCTGGAGGATTATTCATGTTCTACTATGCCACAATTTTTCACCAGTATTGCACTGCCAATTCAAAACAATTACTTATCCTCCCTCTTTGATACAACTAATTCAAAACAATTTTTTTCATGGTCTACCCAATGAAGACCCTTATGCTCACTTGGCCACCTACATAGAGATATGAAATACTATCAGGCTGGTGGGTGTGCCTGTAGATGCTATCAGGTTGAGTCTGTTCTCATTTTCTTTAGCTAGAGAAGCTAAAAGATGGCTTCATTCTTTTAAAGGAAACAGTCTGAAGTCATGGGATGAAGTAGTGGAAAAGTTATTGAAGAAGTACTTCCCTGAATCGAAGATTGCAGAAGGCAAAGCTGCCATCTTTTCCTTCCACCAATTTCCAGATGAATCATTGAGTGAGGCACTTGAAAGATTCATAGGTTTATTGCGGAAGACTCCCACTCAGTTTTTCGAAACCAATACAACTCAACTTATTCATAGATGGGTTGAGACACAATCTAAGCAGCTCTTGGATGCTTCAGCTAGGGGTAAGATCAAAATGAAGACCCCTGAGGAAGCAATGGACTTAATTGAAAGCATGGCTGCTAGTGACATTGCCATTCTGAGAGACCGAGCCCACATTCCTACTAAGAAGAGCTTATTGGAGCTAACCTCATAGGACGCTCTATTGGCACAAAACAAGTTGCTATCCAAGCAACTAAAGGCATTAACAGAAACACTTAGTAAGTTGCCAACTCAACTTCATTCTGCACAAACTTCACATTCTTCTATTTTGCAGGTTGTAGGATGTACAATTTGTTGTGGAGCTCATGAATCTAGATGTTGTATCCCTAATGAAGAGCAAATTGCACATGAGGTTAATTATATGGGGAATCAGCCCAGAGGAAATTTCAATACAAGTGGATTTCCATAATTTTAGAACAACTAGCAGTATCAACAGCAGAGACAGTGGCAAAATCACCCTGGTAACCAATTCAACAGAGACCCGGGTGGTTCATCTACAAGGCCACAATAGTAGATGCCAAGTCTCTATGACCGAACCACAAAGTTGGAAGAGACTCTAGCTCAATTCGTGCAAGTGTCAATGTCTAACCAAAAGAGCATGAAGTTTGCAATTAAGAATCTAGAAGTTTAGGTGGGCCAGCTTGCAAAGCAGTTAGCTGAAAGACCATCCATCAACTTTACAGCAAACACAGAGAAAAATCCTAAGGAAGAGTGTAAAGCTGTGATGACTAGAAGCTGAATGGTGATTCAAGCTGAGGAAGAAAAAGCTGATCAGAAGGTGGAGGGATTTAAACGACAACTAGATGATCAGCCAGCATTGGAACTAGTTGATGATTTAGTTGAACTTGAAGAAATTGTTGAGGAAGCAGAAGGTGATGAAGAAGAAGAGACACCAATAAGAGATTGTCAAGACAAAATAAAGAAGAAGGAAGAAAAAGAAAAAGAAATAAAAGAAGAAGAAGAAGAAAAAGAAAAAA
Source organism: Glycine max (assembly GCF_000004515.6). Lineage (NCBI taxonomy): Eukaryota > Viridiplantae > Streptophyta > Magnoliopsida > Fabales > Fabaceae > Glycine > Glycine max. The sequence goes on from NC_016089.4 coordinate 18,755,510, forward strand.
AGTTGAAAAATAAAAAACAAAAAGAGAAAGTTGTTGAGATTGAGAAGAAGAAGAAGGGCAAGAGTGAGGCCAATAGAGAAAAGAAGAAAGAGGCTACTCCTATTGAATACAAGGAGGTACCTTATCCATTGGTACCCTCCCGGAAAGATAAAGAGCGTCATTTGGCCAAATTTCTTGATATCTTCAAGAAAATGGAAATTACTTTGCCTTTTGGAGAAGCACTTCAGCAAATGCCCCTCTATGCCAAATTTTTGATGGATATGCTAACCAAGAAGAACCGGTACATCCATAGTGACAAAATTGTTGTGGAAGGTAACTGTATTGCTATCATTCAACTCATCCTTCCACCCAAGCTTAAAGATCCTGGAGTTGTCACGATACCGTGTTTTATCGGTGAGGTTACTATAGGCAAAACTCTCATAGATTTGGGAGCTAGTATCAATTTAATGCCTCTCTTCATGTGCTGACGACTTGGAGAGCTGGAAATAATGCCCACACGCATGACCCTCCAGTTAGCTGACCGCTCCATCACAAGGCCATATGGAGTCATTGAAGATGTTTTGGTGAAGGTTAAGCACCTTATATTTCCAGTTGATTTCATTGTCATAGATATAGAAAAGGATACTAACATTCCTCTCATTCTTGGCCGCCCATTCATGTCTACTACGAGCTGCTTGGTAGACATGGGAAAGAAAATGCTACAGATGGGCATAGAAGATTAGAAGATCAACTTTAATTTGTTCCATGAGGACAAAGATCCACCTAGCCAAAATGTCTGTCTGAAAGTACATCTGATGGAGGAAAGGAGACTTGAGAAAAAGGTCCTTGAAATAGGAACTTTGTTGGATCCTGGATAATAGGAAGATGCGTCAAGCTAATGACGTTAAAAGAGCACTTACTGGGAGGCAACCTGACTTTTCTTTCCCTTCTCTCCTTTTTATTTGCATTTCATTTGAATTTGTTTTCTTGTACATGTTAGGATACCTTTCTTGTGATTGTGATTAATTATCAGCTTGTTTAGTAATGAACAAGGGGTTTTAAGCATGTGTGAAGAGATAGACAGAAAAAGACTTGGAAATTTTTTTGCAGTTGTCTATCCGCTAAGCGCCCTGTCTTCACGTGCTAAGCCCGAGCTTGCTCACGCTAAGCGCACAGACCCCTGATTAGTTGGCTGAATAGTTCAGATAAGCGCACATCACTGTGCTAAGCCCAACATCTTCACTATAATTGAACCTTAATCAGTGGGCTTAGTGTGGCTGATGCGCTAAGCGCCACTTCTCCTCTGGAAAATTTCATTGTCGGAGCGCTAAGCGCACTGTCCTGCACTAAGCCCCAGATCCATTCTGGAATTTGAGCTTTCAAGCTGGGCTTAGCCACAGGATGCGCTAAGCGCCAATCTCTTACTGCTTTTGAATTCTTGGAAGTGCGCTTAGCACGCCTGTTGCGCTAAGCCTGAACTACTCTCTATAAGTTGAAGCTTGATTGCGCGTTAAGCCTCACATCTCAGGCCTAGCGCATATTGCATAAAATTTTGTATTGCAGAAAGCGTTAAGCACAACCTGCTATGCTAAGTCCCAAATCCTTTTTGGAATTTGAAACTTCAAGTTGGGCTTAGCGCGAGGCTAGGCTAAGCGCTTGGAATTTTAAACTCAAAAGTCATGTGGGTGTGCTAAGTGCAACTGTGCGCTAAGCGCACCATACAAATTTCAGTTTTTAAAAACCAAATGCTGAGGCACTTTGGGTGATACCCAAAGTTACCTCTACCTTTGCTACTGCATTTTCTTGCTTCCAAATCATACATTGCATATGCTTGCCTCATTTCCTTGCACAGACATAATCCAAGTAAGTTCTATTGCATTGTTCATTTGCATTTTTATTTTTCAAACCATAGGATAGATGACTTTTGGTTTTCTTAGTTGTAGGTTGTTAAGTTAGGGTTTGTAGATTCAGGGTTAGTCATTTTAGGATTCTAGGTAACTTAGAAGCCCATTAGGGGCAATGTGACTGAAAGGGGTGAAGACCCCTATGTTTCTGTTTTGAAATCACGATGAAAGCACTAAGAGCGCCTGCTGTGCTTAGCCTGTTCATCACAACTGTTAAATTTTGGATTTCCAGACAAACGCGCTAGGCGGACCCTGTCTCGCTAAGTGCGTTCATCAATTCTGATGAACGAAAATGATGAACCCGCTAAACGCGTCTATGCACTAAGCGGGACTAGTGTTTCAGACAATTAGGATTTTTGAAATTTTGTCTCAGCACTAAGCCTGACTGTCAGGCTAAGCGCCAATATGCTTCTATTAGTCAGTCCTTTGAATAAGGCTAAGCGCAGCTGCTGCGCTAAGCCCTTGTTGTGTGTCGAGGAGGTTGAGCTAAGTGCACCCTGTTGTGCTAAGCTCAACTCTCTCATTGTCTTTGAGTTTTTGTAATTAGGCTAAGCGCGCTTGTGCGCTAAGCCTAAGGGTCATTTTGGTGAGGCTGAGCTAAGCGCGCCTTGTTGCGCTAAGCCCAAGTCGTCTGCTATTTCAAAAATTATAGACTTAGGCTAAGCCCAGCTTGCTGCGCTAAGCCTAATCTGCAAAAAAATATTTTCTGTGTCTTTAGGCTAAGCACGAGTTTGTTGCGCTTAGCCTATTAGTAAAATTTTATAAGGCACGCGAACCCTAGCCTTCTGGGCTAAGCGCCCAGTCAAAATTTCAGTTTTGTTGAAAATAACCTGTGATAATCTTGTGTTTGATATTATATTTTGTAGATGGCATCTAAGAAAAGAAAGTCCTTTGCTTCTTCATCTTCTCATATCAGATTTGACAGATCAAGATTCCATTCTCAGGAAGCTTGGGACAGATATAATGATATTATGGTGCCAAGGAAACTACTACCAGAGAGAAATGTAGTAGTATACTACACCGAATTTGATGAATTTAAGGAGGAATTAGAAAGAAGAAAATGGGATGAGCATTTGACAAGCTTCACTAAAGGTAGTATTGATGTAGCTATTGTCAAGGAATTCTATGTAAACCTTTATGACCCAAAAGACAAGTCACCTAAGTAGGTGAGGGTTAGAGGTCATCTGATCAAATTTGATAAAGATACTTTGAACACTTTTTTGAAGACCCCAGTGATTCTAGAAGAGGGGGAAAATCTTTGTGCTTATTCTAGATTTTCACTCTTGAGGCTTGATCCTCAAGAGTTAGTTCCTAAGCTCTGCATCCCAGGGAGGGGATTTGAGCTTAATGCAGATGACCTCCCTTTGAAGATATTAAGGAAGAACATGACCACTTTAGTTCAGACATGGAGCGTTCTTTCCTTCTTTAACTTGATTCCTACCTCCCATACATCTGATGTCACATTAGATAGGGCCAAGTTAATCTATGGAATAATTATGAAGATGGACATGAATGTGGGTTACCTCATCTCTCACCAGATCTCTATTATAGCATAGCATGACTCCTCTAGGCTTGGATTTCCATCCTTAATCACAACTTTGTGTAAAGCTAGAGGAGTCACATCAGATTCTAGATCCCTGGAGAGCCTCAGCCCCGCCATTAACTTGGTGTACATTAAGATGAACTCTTGGAATCTAGATGATCCAACAGTAACATTCAGAGGGCCAAGGAAGGCCAGGGGCAAGAGATCAGAGGACCCTACTACTTTAGTAGCACCAGAGACAGTCGCACCTTCTTCATCCATTCCTCCAGCAACTTCTTTTTCTACTCCATTTACTCCGATACCACTTCCAACTCCTTCATGTTTTGGACCCTCAAATTTTTTGTTTACTCCAGAGATGCTTCATTCTATGCTCTAGAGCTTACACAGAGGGCATGCCATTATTATGCAGAGTCTCCAGAGCTCAGGCCTGCCATCTATTATGATCACAGATGAGTTCTTGACTCAGGTGGCTTGGCCAGGAGTCCAGCCTTCTCCTTCTAGAGGGGGTGGGACCTCCACAGCCCAAGAGCCTGAGGCTACAGAGGAGCAGATACCAGCAGAGGAGGATGAGCCTACTCCTCCTGAGCCCTTTGAATTTGTTTCTGACTCAGTGGTGGCTCAAGAGGAAGTACCTTCACCAGAGCCTATTCCAGAGCCATCTCCTGCACTTGTTCCTGAGGACACCATGCTAGCTGAGGATACCCAGCCATCTACACCAATATTGGAGCATGAATAGCTCACCATTCGGGATTCAATAGTAGCTTGAGTACTGGATCTGAATGAAGATCAGCCACAGGAGGATCGGGACATTTAAATTCTGTTTTGTTTTTAATTTTGCAAATTATGAACACTTTAGGTTATCAGTATTTAGTTTGCTTTTGAGTTTGATTTATGTTTCTGTTGTTTTGATTTCAGTCATTTAGTTTGCTTGTACAAAAAGCTTGTTTGAACAGTGAAATGATTGAATCATGCTTCAGTGGCTTGTTTGTTATGAAATGAGTGTTTGTGAATGAATTGATTGAGCAAATGTATGAATTGAATGGATTGAAATGATTAGATGTTTGTTTTGATCAAGATTGCAGTCATTAGAAGAGAATGAGCATGTGATTGGAAGTATGATTGAAAATGTTAGTCAGTTTGTCAGATTGATTATGAAGGAATGCATGGACCGTATCCCAGTGAGAGTGAAATCCTTAAATTTTGAGAGAAACGACTATCATTTATTACTGATTTTTGCATGAATCTCTGAAGTATGGACTGAATGGATGAAATTGAGGATGATGAAGGCCATGTTTGATTGTGATAGCCACTTAGCCAAAAAAGCTGACCACGTGCTTGAATGATTTATCCCTTGCACCCAGTTTGAGCTGAATGAATTATTGATTGATTTAACCTTAAGCCTATACAATGTTATCTCCTGCTACCTTGTCTTAGGTTATAGAAGAGCATCATCCACAGGAAGCTTGGTTCAAAGCAAATTTGTCCCAATTTTGGGGGAGTAATTATCAAGGTAAATTTGTTCCAAATTTGGGGGAGGCAATGGGTAAGAATTTAAATGGTCAAAGTAAATAGCATACACACACTATTTCTGTATATACGCATACTGTTTCTGTATATATGTGTCAAAAAAACTGTAAGTATAAATAAAAATGTATAAAAGTGTGTGTGCTGCAAATCAAATCAATGGAAGCTAAGTGCTCAAATAAAAGGCAGGTATGGGATAGGAATGAAAAAAAAGGTTTATCTACGGATGAATGCTCTCCTAGAACCTAATTTTTTGAATCCTAGAAAAACCATGATTTGTTGGCAGCCTAACCCCATTACAAGCCTAGAAAGTCCTTCGGACTCATTTTGTGTGTTCATTGCTATATGATATGTGATGAAATGCAAAGGTTGGGACTTGTTTTAGTTGTTTATGATGGAATGAGCCTAAACACTTGAGCTTGAGTGAAACAATGACTGTGAGGTTTTGGTTGATGATCCTTCCTTGATTTCTGCCATTCTTACTAGCTTATTTTAGTTGCGACTCTAATGCATATATTCCTATCTTTGAAAAGCTGCATGTTTGTGAAAAGCAATTGATTGACGCATTCCATGATATTCAGTTCATATGGTTGAATTTTTCTGTGAAGCAAACACCATTTTTGAGTGACCACTGAAATTTGTCACTTGAGGACAAATGAACCGTTCTTTCTTTGCTTGAGGACAAGCAAAATTGTAAATTTGGGGGAGTTTGTTAGTCGTCTAATACGACTAACTTTTGTATAGAAAACATTTTCCAAAACTTGTATAATTCCCCAATTTATGGTTATTTTGTAGTAATATGTAAATAAATCTTGTTTTATTGTTAAAGTTGTCTCTAGAATACTTTCCATTCGAATTAATGATAAAATATGTGCAAATTTAAGGTTAAAAGAGGTTAAGTAGTGAAGTGGTAAAAGTGGCAATTGGGCTAAGCTCACCATTTTTTTTGGGCTAAGCGCGCATCCCATGCTAAGCGCAGCTTTAGCATGCTTAGCGCGATAGAGAATCTGGAACAACACCAATATCAAGGTTGCGCGCTAAGCACGAGATCAGTGTGCTAAGCACAACAGTTGTCTTCAGCCAGACTCAACGCATGATTGGCGCTAAGCTCAAATCTACTTACTCGCGCTAAGCCCAACGTCGCGGGTTCAGAGCCTATTTAAAGCTATTTTGTGCAGAATTAGGGAAACAATCCAAGGAATCACCAACACACATAGAAGTCAGAGCACACCATAGTGCCTATTTTGAGAAAAGAGCTCTGGAGGCAGCAAGAGGAGCAACTTTTGCAGAGAGACCAAGGTTTTGTAATTAGAGAGAGATTAGTGAGTTGTAGAGTGATTGTGGGATGCTGAGAAGAGGAGGAGGGATCCCCCTTCTTGTGTAAGGAACAATTATTCTCTACTCTTAATCTCATTTGTGTTAGGGTTTTTCTGTATGGTTGGTGTCATACCCTAATTTCGTCCGGGGACCTTTGCTTGATGACATGCGACTTTTCTTTGGTCCTTGTGAGGTGCTTGGCACCCATCATTAGGCAATTCGTGAAATTCCGGGACATGCCGAAATACAAAAGAAAATATTGATGCACAATCTGTAAGGTTTCGTGACACACCGGAAATCAAATGGAAGCATCGTTGCACAGTTAGTGAGGTTCCGTAACATTCCGTAAGTCAAAAAGGGGATGATTATGTAATCCACAAGGTTCCGTAACATTACGGAAAGAAAACAAGTATCGTTACGAAATTCGTAAGTTTCCGTAACTTTACGAAAAAAGAATCACCAAAAAAAGCAGAGGGGGGTGTACTTAGTAAAAATGGGGGTGCAAATAGCACCCAGGCCCACTTGGGCCCTCCAGAAGATTCCTCCAGAAGGCTGTTGCTTCTGGAGGAAGCAACCTGGCTTGCCTGGGCGAGCTGAGCTCACCTGGGCGAGCTGGGCGGCAACCATCTCCCCTATTTTGCTATAAATAGGGGAGGAAGTGAAGAAGAAAAGGGTTCAGCCCCTTAGGCACTTCTCTCTCTTTCAAATTTGCTTGGAAAAATTGTTTCCGTGAAGAAAATCTAAGCCGAGGCGCTTCCGAAACGTTTCCGTAACGTTTTCCGTGAAGAATTTCGCAAAGTTTTCGACCGTTCTTCGACGTTCTTCATCGTTCTTCGATCTTCAAAGGGTAAGTACCTTGAACCAAGCTTTTCGATTCATTCTATGTACCCATGGTGGTCCACATTGTGTTTCGTGTATTTTTATTCTCGTTTCATTTACTTTTTATACCCCCTTTTGACGTGCTTAAGCCATTTTACTTAAGTCATTTCTCGCTTAACTTAAAAATAAAATAAATTTCCACCGATCGTTTGAATTGTATTATCCGTTAACTTCGGTTAAAATAAATTCCGACCGTTCAGTCGTGCCATAACCACGTGGGAAATAAAAAAAAGAGGTAAAATAATAATATAATAATCAAAAAAATATTTTTTAGTAAAATAAAGCGGAAAATCAATCGGACGTTTTTCTCTTTGGGATTTCTCATTCTTAATCGAATTGACTAATAACTAAGGTGAAACTAAGGCTAAAATCAACTCGCCTTGTCAAGCTCGTCCACAAAAATAGTTTTTTGAAGTTTGTCATTTCAATTTCTTACTAAGTAAAATGAATCATTTTCAAGGTCCAACGCCTTAAAATGATCACCTCTTAAGTAAAAAAGAATCGCTTGATAAGAAAGAACTACGTAGGTCTGATTTCCTCATCGCAATTGAGGATACGTAGGAGCAAAAGCCCTACTTTTTTCGACCACCCCAAGAGATCGTTAATGGTCCAATGCCTTAACGTTTCTCTCCTTTCAAAAACAAGAGATCGTTAATGGTCCAATGCCTTAACGTTTCTCTCCTTTCAAAAACAAGAGATCGTTAATGGTCCAACGCCTTAACGTTTCTCTCCTTTCAAAATCAAAAGACCATTTAAATGGTCCAACACCTTAAATAACCTTTTGTTCAATAAAAACATATTTTGCAAAAAAGACAAAAACAACTTAACCAAACACTTTGTTCCGAAAGAACTACGTAGGTCTGATTTCCTCATCGCAATTGAGAAATACGTAGGAGCAAAGGGAAACACCCTTGTCGACCACAAAAAGAGAAAAATATAAAAAGGGTATAAAGGATATGGAGACATAAAAAGGGAACATAAAAAAATCAAAGTCATGTTTGCACATTCGATTAAAGGCTGCCGTCCCTTGGGACGGACGTGTGGGGTGCTAATACCTTCCCCGTGCGTAAATACAACTCCCGAACCTTTCACTTAAAAGTTCGTAGATCACGTCTTTTCCGGTTTTTCCGACGTTTTCCTCAAATAAACGTTGGTGGCGACTCCGCGCGTATTCCTTTCGTGGAACACGCATCCCGCGAGCCACGCGTCGCCCTCCCACCGAAGGGTAGGTTGCGACAGCTGGCTAAACACTCTTGTTGGGAATTTCTAAGGAACAACTGATGTAATTACTTTAATATCTAATTGATTGTGTTTTCTATGTTTAATTCTTCTTTCAATGCTTTATTTCAACATTCTATTGGTCTAATCACCCATTTGTATGTTTAGTTAGGTGACTTTAGCATTGGGAAATGTACTGTTGCCTTAGAACTTGATAGAAGTAGGATTGAAACTTAGTCTTAAATGAGGGATCTGCGGATTAAGTTTTAGTTTTCTTAATATGTTGTGATGGTAATGCTATTTAATCTAAGCCTAGTCTGAAATGAGGGATTTGCGGGCGAAGCTTAGGTTAAATTAGTCTAAACTTACGCAAGCTGTTTAAGCTAAGCCTAGTCTTGAATGAGGGATCTGCGGATGAAGCTTAGTTTAAATTAGTCTAAACCTACAAGGGCTGCTTAAGTTAAGCCTAGTTCAACAAGAGGGATCTGAGGATGAAGCTTTAGTTAAGCTAGACTAATGAGGGATTGAGGTTTAGTACTTTAGGCTACAAGATAGAACACAAAAGCATGATTGATTAGAGAAATATCCTTATATGCATCAACTTGTTTGTTAGAAAGACCCAACACTTTTACCTATCGGTGTCAATCTTACTTACTTGCACTTTTACAATTTTTTTAGCCTAGACTTAGTTTAATTATGTTTTAAACCATCAATTATCAATGTTTCTTTCAGCAATGCCCTATTTCTGAATTTAACCTTGTCTAATACTAGTTCCCTGAGTTCGATACTCAAATTCATCCATTTTAATTTTAAATACTTGACGATCCGGTGTGCTTTCCAGTGTTTCATTTCTATTGAATATAATTATTGAGAATTGGAGAAAAAGGAACCATATGGAAAAATAAACACTGACTCACTTTTACCTCTTCATCTTCACTAAGCCACTGAAGTCTGTATGGCCTAGGATGGGGCTTAGTATCCAAATTCAGTTTGGACACTAACCTGCAACTTGCAACATTGGTACAACTTCCTCCATCAACAATTAAAGAGCAAAGCTTACCATTAATTGAGCATTTGGTGTGGAGAATACTTTCTCTTTGGGTGTCGTCCAGTGGTTGCATCTGACTTCCCAAGAGCCTCCTCACCATTAGCATATCACCCTACATGGCTTCCTCCTCAAGCTCTTCTTCCTCTTCGTCTTCTTCACTGATTTTAGATTCATTAGTGATTTCTCCATCTACCTTCATGATCATGGTCCTCCTGGTTGGACAGCCAGAAGTAATATGTCCTTTGCCTAAGCATTTGAAGCATTTTATGTTTTTGGTACCAGTGTTGGCTGATGAGGCAGAATTATGCTTGGTTCCAGTACTGGACACTACTAACTTTCCATGTGGAGACTATTAGTCCAATTATGGTTAAAGGTGTTGGATGAGTTCCTTCTTGCTGTGCTTTTCCTCTTCAGCTGCTTTCAACCTGGACTACCTTATGCAACAATTCATCCAATTCCACGTACTCCTGTAATTCAACAACATCTTTAATGTCAGGATTTAGGCCACTCAAGAAATGAACCATTGTGTCCTCAGTTTCCTCTTCAATGTTGGCCCTCATTAGTGTCATCTCCCTCTCCTTGTAGTACTCCTCCACAGTCAAACTTCCTTGGGACAACCTCTGGAGTTTCTGTCGCATGGTCCTGCTATAGCTAGTTGGAACATACCTCTTTCGCATAACCTTTCTCATCTCAGTCCATGTATCTATCTCCTGCCCTTCCTCTCTCAGCATCTATCTTTGATTTTTATTCCACCAAACAAGGGCATAGTCTGAGAATTTAGCTGCTGCTAACTTCACCTTCTGCGCTTTAGTATAATCATTGCAGGAGAATACATGCTCAATCTTCATCTCCCAGTCAAGGTAGGCGTCTGGGTCACTCCTGCCTTTGAAATGAGGTACATTGAGTTTTACTTCCTCAATTATGTTTTGCCCCTCCATTCTATTTTCCTTGGGTCCATCATTGCCCCCTCTATTCCTACCATAATGTCTTTCAGCATTCTGATTCAGTTGGTTCTCTAATCCTTCAATTCGTTCATAGAGCTCTTCATTGTTACGGTTCAACAAGCGTTGCCTCTGTGTAGTCATCACGTCCAGTTGATGATATTCACCACCACCGTCACTAGTTCCTGCCATAATTAAGGAACAAAAAAATTTGCAGTAATTTAAACTAAGGTTTCAGGACCTCACCACACTCTACTCACGTGCTTCTCTCTTTGATAGAAGCACACTCATGTTTGATGCTCTCAATATAGGCTTTTGTGTAATGTTTGTCACTCTTGCCTTTTACCACTCACTCCCTCTTAAGTTCCTGGATGAATCAAATTGGACGCACTAGGTAATATAATAGGAAAGACAACTTAATTATCACATACTCAATAATAGATTTGATTAACAGATTTCAATAATAGATTTCAAGAACAAATATGGATAAAAAATTTAGATAACAAATTTGGATAACAGATTTCAATAAAAAATCTGGATAACAGATTTGAATAATAGATTTTTGCCAAAACAAAACGCCTCTAAATGCCTCAAATTCGCATTCAAAGATCAAACACCTACTCTTCTTTTTTTAAAAAAAAAAAAAAAATTTCTGCAACTCTTATATATATAATGTTTTCTTTTTCAAAATTCGTCTAGGATAATAGACTATTCTTCAATTAATCAATCCCACTGGTCCAAATTCAATAGGCTATCAAGCAATTCGTTCAATAGGAAAATAGATTCAAGAGCCTACTAAACCCTAAACCCCTAAATTCTTCTAGTAAGCCAAATTGTCCCTAAACAAAATTTGTAACAGAATTGGTAATAGAATTTGTAATAGAATTGGTAGCAAAATTTGAAACAGAATTCAAACAAACTTTTTTGGACACAGAAACTGAAAGAAATAAGAACAAGAAGAAGAACAAGATGAAAAAAAGAACACAAACAAGAACGCAACAAGATACAAACAAGAATGTAAATAACGAAACAAAACACAAACCTAAGACAAATTACAAAGAGAATAAAAATATGAAAATTGGATAGGATAGAACCTGTAACAAGAGCCGAAGCTTTGATACTAGATGATGTGATCTTTACTAGGAGTGGATTGCTTGATACAAGTTACAGAGTTTTGGATGATTCCACTTCCAGTGAGGGAAGATAAGTCAGGGTAGATGCCACAAGGATTACCTTGATAAGTCTGAGATTGGTTTAGTGAGGAACCCAGAGAGAAGTTCTCACAAAATTATATCAAATGCCAAAAGTCCTTCTATTGAAAATGAAATCAATACATATAGTGTATCTGAACAAAAAGATAGAAATAGACATGGGCCTTCAACAACAACTAATATTCTTAGTAGTGCCTCTACCTTTGGGCCTTCATCCTTCTCCACTTGGGCCTTGTTAAGTATGCCTGATACCATTTGTTGGAGGGTATCCACTGACTGTTTGGTCCTACTCCCGGTCATAGGTCCCCATATTTAGGCAGTTTTAGGATTCTCATCAGAAAATCCTTACCGACTCACATATGGCATAGACACCATGATCCCCATAGAAGTTAGGGAACCATTGACAAGGAGGTCTGACGACAACAATAAAATGAAGAAAATATGAGGGTGGAACCTGAAACCACCAAAGAAGTCCGAGAAATGGTGAAGATTAGAGAAAAAGTTGCCAAACTTCGAGCAGCCAGAAGATACAATACAAAGGTTCAATCACAAGCCTTTCAACTCGGGACCTCGTATGGCGAGATCGAGGTGAAGCCAGAAAAGATCTCCGAGCGGGAAAGCTTGGCCTCAACTGAGAAGGTCCCTTCAGGGTCACAACCAACCTTGATAACAAAGCGTACCGACTACAAGAGCTGAATGGCAAAGCAATCCCACAAACATGGAATGCCACCCACCTGAAGTTCTACTTCAGTAGACCTACACTCTAAACCCAATGTTGTACTCTTTTCCCTACTCAAGTCTTTTGTCCCAAAAAATAAAAAATCTAGGGGTTTGGCTTAAAGGATTTTTAACAAGGCACATCTAGGATAACAAAGGGAATTTGTACTCAATTAAATACATTGAATAAAATTCTACGTCCCTTCCTTTTCACATTTCTCTTATCAAGAGAAGATCATCCATAGTCGTACCTTCGTACCCACAGCGAGTGGCATACATGTAAGAGTGTATCACCAGGGTGACTCCAGTACATGCCACCCTTGGCGAGTGACATGTGCACATAAGCACCCTACTAAAACTCTAGAGTGTGTCACCCATGGCGAGTAACACACATGCAAGAGCACAACATTATGTCTCCAGTATATGCCACCCACGGTGAGTGACATATATGTAAGAGCATACTACCAAGCCTCGAGTACGTTCCACCCATGGCATGTGCGCTTGAGCATCCTACTAAGTCTTTAGTGTATGACACCCACGACTAGTGACATACATGCAAGAGCATACTACCAAGCCTCTAGTACGTGCCACCCACGGCATGTGCACACGACCATACTGCCATGACTCCAGTATATTTCACCCACGGTGCGTGACATATATGCAGGAGCATACTATCAAGCCTCCAGTATGTGTTATCCATGGCATGTACACACGAGCATCCTACTAAGTGTCCAGTGTATGACACCCACGTCAAGTGACATACATGCAAGAGTGTATTACCATCATGACTCCAATATTTGTCACCCATGACGAGTGACATATATGCAAGAGCATATCACCACATCTCTAGTACGTGCCACCCATGATGAGTGACATGTATGCAAGAACACAATGTCCAAAACCCAAGTTGGACAATTCCCTAGTCAGTCCTCCAAAGGGCTCACAAAACCCAAGGTCCACCCTTGGTGAGTCCCACTAATTCATATCACCATGTCTCAAGTACCTGCTACTTTGTAAGAGGCATATATGCAAAAGCATAGCATTGATGTTGCTTGCAAGACTCGTCAAACCCAAGCTTCGCGCTTACTGATCCTTATAGGTCTACAAAATCCAAAGCCCGTCCTTGGTAAGGCTCAACACAGCTCCATAGGCTCGACAAAACCCAAGACAAACACGTCCCTGGTGCAAGGCTTGACAAACCCAAGGTCCACCCTTGGTGAAGCCCTTTCCATTACTAATTTCCATCCCCACGGGAACTCAAGGTACGCAAGGTCTACCCTTGACAATCTTTCCTATTCCTAACTTTTATCTGTGTAGGAATACATGCTTATCAAAAACCCAAGGTCTTCCCTTGGTACTCACATCTACAAAACCCTAAGTCTGCCCTTGGTACACACTTCTACAAAACCCAAGGTACCCCCTTGGTCCGTTAACATGCAACAACTACGACGACCACCATCAAGGGTCCAAGTTCAACCAAACGAACTGTCGCCCCATCATTTGGCAAGACCTTTAATTAGGTTGAAGCCTGTATTTACTCATCACATCAAAGGAGTACTTCTACAGGTCAAGACGACCCACCACCCGATTGCATGACAGGACTTTCAATCAAGTGCAACTCATACTTACACCTCGTAACCATCATAGGAGTAACTCAACAGGTCAAACGACCTATCCCATCACTAGTTAGGCAAGACCTTTAACCAGGGGCAAGTCAAACATAACTCCTCACAACCATCAGGGGAAAAGCTTCACAAAATAGAAGGAAGCCCCACCAGACGGGTGACAAGTACTTTAACCAAGTTGAACTCAAACCTGAGATAACTTCATGTCACTTTACTCTTTACAAGACCGCCATAATCCTACCTTTACATCAACAAGGTATTGCTTCCTACGTTGTCTACATTATGACGGCCTATTCATAGACCACAAGTACGAAGCGTTGCAAAGACAAAGGCAACATACATGCATATAAGACATACATGCACAATTCAAAATGTTGGATCAAGTGGCCTCGGAATAATTAAGAATGGGGGGGGGGGGGGAAGGGTTGAATTAATTATTAATGTGTCTTGACTAATTAAAAAATCTATCCTTCTTAATGTTACTAGATTCAACTAGGCTTTTACTAAAAAGTTAAGAAAGTAAAGAACAGAAACAAAAACTTAACCAAAAGTAAAAGCGGCAATTAAAAGTACACAACGGAAATTAAAGAGTGTAAAGAAGAAGAAGACAAACACAAGATTTATATTGGTTTGGCAACAACCCGTGCCTACATCCAGTCCCCAAGCAACCAACGGTTCTTGAGATTTCTTTCAACCTTGTAAAATCCTTTACAAGCCAAAGATCCACAAGGGGTGTACCCTCCCTTGTTCTCTTTGAACAACCAAGTGTATGTACCCTCCACTTGAACTAATCCAAAAGAGATGTACCCTCTCTTGTTCTCAGTATAACAACCCAAGAAGATGTACCCTTTACTTGTGCCACAAAGGATGTACCCTCCAATGTGTTAAGTCAAAGGATTCTAAGGCGATTAGTCCTTTGAATCTTTGTAAGGGGAAACAAAAGATATCTCAGGCAGTTAGTCCTTTGAAATCTTTTGTTTAAGGGGAAGGGAAGAATCAAAAGAATTCTCAGGCGGTTAGTGTCATACCCTAATTTCGTTCGGGGATTATTAGTTGATGACATGCAACCTTTGGTTAGCCGCTTTGAGATACTTGGCGTACTTTGTTTCACAATAAATGAAGTCCCGAGACGTCTCAGAAATCAAAAGGAAGCAGGCTTGCGCGATCCGTGAAATTCCGTAATGTGGCGGAAGTCAAAAAGAGGTGTTTTTGCGCAATCCGTGAGTTTCCGTAACTTCTTCGAAAGCTAAAAAGAGTAAATACATAATCCGTAAGGATTCGTAACCTTGCAGAAAGAAAATAAGTATCGTTACGAAATTCGCAAAGTTTCGTAACGTTACGGAAAAAGAATTACAAAATAAAATAGAGGGGGTGCATTTAGTAAAAAGGGGGGTGCAAATAGCAACCAGGCCCACTTGGGCCCTCCAGAAGATTCCTCCAGAAGGCTGTTGCTTCTGGAGGAAGCAACCTTGCTCGCCTGGGCGAGCTGAGCGGCAAGCTTCTCCCCTATTTTGCTATAAATAGGGGGAGAAGTGAAGAAGAAAAGGGTTCAACCCCTTAGGCACTTCTCTCTCTCTCTCAAAATTGCTAAGGAAAATTAGTTCCGTGAAGAAAATCCAAGCCGAGGCGCTTCCGTAACGTTTCCGTAATGTTTCTGTGAGAAATTACGCGAAGATTCTATGTACCCGTGGTGGTCCACATTTTGTTTCATGTATTTTTATTCTCGTTTTCATTTACTTTTTATACCGCCTTTTGACGTGCTTAAGCCATTTATTTAAGTCATTTCTTGCTTAATCTAAAAATAAAATAAATTTCCACCGATCGTTTGAATTGTATCATCCGTTAATTTTGGTTAAAATGAATTCCGACCGTTCGGTCGTGCCGTAACCACGTTGGAAATCAAAAAAGAGGTAAAATAATAATATAATAATAAAAAAAATACCTTTTAGTAAAATAAAAGCGTAAGATCAATCGGACGTTTTCTCTTTGGGATTTCTCATTCTTAATTGAATTGACTAATAACTAAAGTGAAACTAAGGCTAAAATCAACTCGCCTAGTCAAGCTCGTCCACAAAAATAGGATTTCGGAAGTTTATCATTTCAGTTTCTTACCAAGTAAAATGGATCATTCTTAAGGTCCAACGCCTTAAAATGACCACCTTTCAAGTAAAAAGAATCACTTGATTCACGCATATGAAAGAAGTACGTAGGTCTGATTTCCTCTCCAAAGGAGGGTACGTAGGAGCAAGAGCCCCGCTTTTGTCGACCTCAAAAAATAAAAAGAAATAATAGTTAAGATAACACAATTCCACAATTCTAAAAAATAGGCTGTTGTCTTTCGAGACAAACATAAGAGGTGCTAATACCTTCCTCAAGCGTAAATACAACTCCCGAACTTAGAATTTTCATTTTGACCGGTTTCCTTCGATTTTCCCGACGTTTTCCACAAATAAACGTTGGTGGCGACTCCGCGCATCTTTCCTCCTTTGAAAAGCGCACCCGTGAGCCTCGCCCTCGCTCGCCCGCGAAGGGCACGTTGCGACAGTTAGTCCTTTGAATTCTCTTGGAAAGAGAGAAGGGAGACACAAAAGAATTCAGGTTGTTAGTCCTTCTATTCTTTTGGCAAAGGGATAAGTGAAGAAAAGATAACACACCTTTGTTTTCTGCAGAATTTTCACTTGCAGAAAAACAAGGTTTGGAAAAACAAAACTTAGAAAGCGTTTTGGAAAAGGAAGAACAAGAAGAGAGATGAGTAGAAAGGAATTCTTAGAAGTTCTCAAAAATTGTTAAAGAGTTGTAAAAGTTCTTTTGAATGCAAGTCAAGGTCTTACTTTTATAGACTCTTCATGTCTGGTCAAGAAAACCATTGGAAGAGTTATAACCTTGAGAAAATAATGTCAAGAGTTACAACTTTTGACCTTTTATGATGCAATCCAACCCCACAAGGGCATTGGGTAGAAGACTCCAAGTAGATTGGCTAGAGATCCAAGGGAAGGCCCTAGGGTTCTCATGAGCCTTAGGGTAGATTTCGAGCCCATGGGCTAAGTATGAACCCGCTTATCTTTGTAAATATTAGAATAGGTATTTCCTTCGTCTGGGCCTTGTATTTTGGCCATTCTAGTAGTATAGGGTTTTAGCCTTGTATTTCGGGGCATTTTGAGTAGTCTTTGTAGTAAGGACTTTTTTTTGTATTTTCATGTTTTTTGTCATGGGGGTGAGCTTAGCTATTATAGGGGGTGTGTAGCTAAGCTCTAGCTTCTCATCTCAAGGAGGTGAGCTTAGCTATTAGAGAGGTATGTGTAGCTAAGCTCAAGCTTCTTTAGGAATCTTCTTAAGGAAGCTTCTCAAGGAAGTTTTCTCAAGAAATCTTCTCAAGGAAGCTACCTAGTCTATAAATAGAAGCATGTGTAACACTTGCTGTAACTTTGACTTGATGGAAACTTGCTTGTGGGGCTTCTATGGAGGCTGGATCTTTGAGCTTCAATGAGGTCCTTTAATGGTGATTTTCCACCATGGAGATGCAGCGGAAGACAAAGGAGAAGAGGTGAGAGGAGGCGCCATCCACTAGGGAATAAGCCATGGAAGAAGGAGCTTCACCATCAAGATGAGCCTTGGATAAGAAGCTTGGAGAGGATGCTTCAATGGAGGAAAAGAAAGAGGGAGAGAAAGAGAGAGGGGGGAGCACGAAATTGAAGGAATAAAAGAGGTAGAGAAGTGGAACTTTGATGTATGTCTCACAAGACTCTCATTCATCAAAGTTACAACAAGTGTTACACATGCTTCTATTTATAGACTAGGTAGCTTCCTTGAGAAGCTTTCTTGGGAAAAATTCCTTGAGAAGCTTCCTTAAGAAGATTCCTAAAGAAGCTTGAGCTTAGCTACACATACCTCTCTAATAGCTAAGCTCACCTCCTTGAGATGAGAAGCTAGAGCTTAGCTACACACCTCGTATAATAGCTAAGCTCACCCCCATGACAAAAAACATAAAGATACAAAAAAAAGTCCTTACTACAAAGACTACTCAAAATGCCCCGAAATACAAGGCTAAAACCCTATACTACTAGAATGGCCAAAATACAAGGCCTAGACGAAGGAAATACCTATTCTAATATTTACAAAGATAAGCGGGCTCATACTTAGCCCATGGGCTCGAAATCTACCCTAAGGCTCATGAGAACGCTAGGGCCTTCCCTTGGATCTCTAGCCAATCTACTTGGAGTCTTCTACCCAATGCCCTTGCGGGGTAGGATTGCATCATTCCCTCCACCTTGGAAAGGAGTTGACCTCAAATCCCGAGGTTCTTCATACTCTGGGCTCCTTCCCTCAACACCTGTAAAAAGAACAAAAACATATGTATTAGTGGTGTTTGGTATGTTGAAGTAAGGTAAGGTCTGAAAACCCATTTCCTGGGCATCTTCCCATGAAAGAACATGGTTTCTCACCAACTCAATGAGTGGTGCTACAAGTGTAGAAAAATATGGGACAAACCTTTTGTAAAAGTTTGTTAAGTCATGGAAGCCCCAAATTTTTCTTATACTTGGTGGAGTGGGCCACTCAGAAATGAACTTTATTCTCTTAGGGTTCATGGGAACCCCTTGATCACTATTTGAAAAATTAATAAAAGTAACGCAATAAAACATACCTTTTTCTGTATTTTCATATTGATTATTCCTACCAAAAAGTATGACAAACCTATGGTGTCCCATATGAGTACCTAAGTTTGTATTGAAACTAAAAATAAGAACAAACCTACCTAATGGGTCCCTATGTACACAAATCATGAAGATGTTGGGTGCATGAGTGATTTTACAAAAGAGTGTTGCACCACTCAAAACATTCATCATGCCACCTATTTTAGGGACTTGGTGCCTAATAATACCTATTTTGGGCACCAACAAAGCACAAGGATTTAAGCTCTTGCAAACCAAACCCTCATCCAACAACTTCTTTACTTGAGGAATAAACTCAAGCCCAAGAGGTGTGGCAATGCTAGCAAGTGCCTTTTTACAAAAGAGAAAATGTGGAGGTTGTCTAAGAGGGAAAGTTTCTTTAATGTTTGTCTTTATTGTAAAATGAGTTTCCTTCTTAGCTAAACTCTTGGAGGAGACACTTACCTCCTTACACTTTTCTTTAACCACTAATGGTTGTCCTTCTTCTTGGGGGTAGATTTCTTCACTAGATTCTTCCCCTTTTGCTTTTTCACTTTCACTAGAGGAAGGTGAAGTAGTAGCCTCATCTTGGCCCTTTTGCTTTTGCTACTATAAATGTCTTGGCCCCTCATAATCATGGTTTTTGTGGTGGGGCATTGAGAAGTAATGTGTCCTCTTCCAAGACATTTAAAGCACTTTATAGAGCTAGTTTTCTCTTGCTTACTAGCCTTAGGGGCTTGCTTTTCTATTGTCTTCCCCTTATCATCTTTGGGCTTAGAAGGTGTCACCCCTAAGATGCCTTGACCTTGGTCTTTCTTTGTATAAGAGTGAGAGCCATAAGATTTTGACATAGACTTCTTTTTAAGTTGTTGTTCTACCCTTATTTCCCAATCTAAGTTAGCCTCTACATTGTCCTTCCTATGGAAGTATGGGAGGTTAATGTTATCCTCTTGAGGCTTTCTTTCCTTTTCTCTCCTATGGGAGTGAAGTCTAAGATGTGACCTATGCCTTCCTTCGTAATAGTCACGAAGTTCTTCACTTAGGCTCTCGCAAGAGTTATGACTACTATAGTAGGCATATTTTTCTCTTTTCATTTCTTTCATTATTTTTCTTCTTTCTTCCTCTCTTATTTTCTTTCTTTCATCTTGACTTATTTCTTCCACTTTTTTTTTTCCTTTTTCTTTTCTCTCTTGTTTTTCTTTCCATAACTTGAGGGAACTCAACTCATCTAAGATTCTAGATAAAGGGTCTTTATGACTAGTACCCTTGCCATTAACACTAGATGAATGATGACTCATGTTGGTTCCTAAGTTGTGGTTCTTTCTTGTTGGAGGTTTGAAAACAAAAGGTAAAAGAAACTATGGTTGAAACTAGCCAAAATAAACACTAAAAGAGGTGTGAAAGATAAGGTAAAAACTAATTGGTAAAATGCAAGCTATCTAGGAGGTTTGACAATGGAAGGTAAAAGAAATAAGCTACGAAAGTAAGCAAGAAATGTAAACTAGGCGAATCCTAAGAGTGTTTGGATGACCACATTTAAGGTTCCCAACAAAACACTCACAATCCTAAGGGAAAATTGCCTAAAATTATTACACACAAAGGAAAGTAGGGTGACCTATTGGAGGCTCCCAACTTACTTCCAATGAAAGGCCTTTTTGTTACAAAATTTGAAAGCAATGAAAGTAATGTAAATTGTCAATTACAAAATTGAAAAAAGGTCCTCAATTTTGGTGGTTTTTCTCTCTTTGGTGATTCACACAATTTGGAGTGCTTCTTAGTCCAATAGCTCATAAGGTGGTTGGCCCCTTGCTTCTTGACTCAAATTCTTCAAGGGATGGCACCAATCCTCCTTTCCAATTCCCTATATGGCAACTCACAAACAAGGAAACAAAGAGACAAGCAATAACCAAAGACCAAAAAATGAAATGAAAGTTAAACCAATGAAATTTTAACAAGACACTTTTTCAAGGATTATTCAACAATTAAAGCAATGAAAAGGACATAGAAGCAAGTTAGGACTCAAAGAGAAACTTAGAATGGCTCTAGAGTAGAGTAAAAAAACTATAAAAAAAAGACTCAACAAACCTCTAGCTTTGGCACTTGTTTTCAAACTAATTTTCTATTGAAATTTCAGAACTAAGATTGGTATAACATAGGCAGCAGTTATAGAATAAATTTTGAGCCAAAACAACAAGCACACTTCCCTTTCACTTTTTTTTTGGATACTAATTTTTCTGCTAACTTGTGTGATTTTTATTATTTTTTCCTTTTATCCAAACCACCTGGTTCTTTTTTATAACTTTTTTCCAGATGTCTAGAAAATTCAGTAAAAATTTCAGCTGAAAATTCAAAGTAACCAATTCTCAGTAATTTTTACAAGTTTCTATGTCCAAGCTGCCAGCACCAGCGAGTTTTTTTTTTTTAAGCATGGTATATTGATTGGCTTGGGCCTACTTTCAACCTTCCTATGTATGTTGAACTCACTAGGATTGTTTACCACAGTTTTAGGAGTTCAATATTCACTTAGGACCAACATTTCACCCAGCAATTCAATCACCAAAACTCAAATTCACAATAGACACAATCAAAAGGAAACCTAAAAGTTCAAGAAAAGGATCACAATCAAAGACTGATGCAATCCTCCCTAGGAAGGGACCAATCACTAGAACCATGAGCAAGAGGCTCCAAGAAGATTGGGCTAGAGCTGCTGAAGAAGGCCCTAGGGTTCTCATGAACCTTAGGGTAGATTTTTGAGCCCATGGGCCAAGGTTGGGTCCAATTATCTTTGTACATATTTGTCATACCCTAATTTCGTCCGGGGACCTTTGCTTGATGACATGCGACCTTTCTTTGGTCCTTGTGAGGTGCTTGACACCCATCATTAGGCAGTTTGTGAAATTCCAGGACATGCCGGAAAATCAAAAAAATATTGATGCACAATCCGTAAGTTTCCGTGACACACCGAAAATCAAACGGAAGCATCGTTGCATAATTAAGTGAGGTTCCGTAACATTCCGTAAGTCAAAAGGGGGATGATTATGTAATCCGCAAGGTTCCGTAACATTACGGAAAGAAAACAAGTATCGTTACGAAATTCGTAAGTTTCCGTAACTTTACGAAAAAAGAATCACAAAAAACAGCAGAGGGGGGTGTACTTAGTAAAAATGGGGGTGCAAATAGCACCCAGGCCCACTTGGGCCCTCCAGAATATTCCTCCAGAAGGCTGTTGCTTCTAGAGGAAGCAACCTGGCTCGCCTGGGCGAGCTGAGCTCGCCTGGGCGAGCTGGGCAGCAACCACCTCCCCTATTTTGCTATAAATAGGGGAGGAAGTGAAGAAGAAAAGGGTTCAGCCCCTTTGGCACTTCTCTCTCTTTCGAATTTGCTTGGAAAAATCGTTTCCGTGAAGAAAATCTAAGCCGAGGCGCTTCCGAAACGTTTCCGTAACGTTTTCCGTGAAGAATTTCGCAAAGGTTTCAACCGTTCTTCGACGTTCTTCATTCGTTCTTCATCGTTCTTCGATCTTCAACGGGTAAGTACCTCGAACCAAGCTTTTCGATTCATTCTATGTACCCGTAGTGGTCCACATTGTGTTTCGTGCATTTTTATTCTCGTTTTGTTTACTTTTTATACCCCCTGTTGACGTGCTTAAGCCATTTTACTTAAGTCATTTCTCGCTTAACTTAAAAATAAAATCAATTTCCACCGAACGTTTGAATTGTATTACCCATTAACTTCGGTTAAAATAAATTCCGACCGTTCGGTCGTGCCGTAACCACGTTGGAAATCAAAAAGAGGTAAAAAATAATATAATAATCAAAAAACATCTTTTAGTAAAATAAAGCGGAAAATCAATCGGACGTTTTTTTTCTCTTTGGGATTTCTCATTCTTAATCAAATTGATTAATAACTAAAGTGAAACTAAGGCTAAAATCAACTCGCCTAGTCAAGCTCGTCCACAAAAATAGGCTTTTTGAAGTTTGTCATTTCAATTTCTCACTAAGTAAAATGGATCATTTTTAAGGTCCAACGCCTTAAAATGACCCCCACTTAAGTAAAAAAGAATCACTTGATAAAAAAGAACTACGTAGGTCTGATTTTCTCATCCCAAATTGAGGAATACGTAGGAGCAAAGGGAAACACCCTTGTCGACCACAAAAAGAGAAAATATAAAAAGGGTATAAAGGATATAGAGACATAAAAAGGGAACATAAAAAATCAAAGTCATGTTTGCACATTCGATTAAAGGCTGCCGTCCCTTGGGGCGGACGTGTGGGGTGCTAATACCTTCCCCGTGCGTAAATACAACTCCCGAACCTTTCACTAAAAAGTTCGTAGATCGCGTCTTTTCCGGTTTTTCTGACGTTTTCCTCAAATAAACGTTGGTGGCGACTCCGCGCGTATTCCTTTCGTGGAACACGCATCCCGCGAGTCACGCGTCGCCCTCCCGCCGAAGGGTAGGTTGCGACAGTTGGCGACTCCACTGGGGACTGTTTTTTAGAGAGTTAGGCCATTTAATCTTGTGCAATGTTTTATCATGACTTTCTCCTTTGTTGGTTTCCCTTTATTTGTCTTATGTTCTTGTGTATATAAACTTTTTGTTGCTTTTAGTGTGTTTTAGAATGTATGCATGAGGTAAATATTTATTCATTTGCTGCACACAAACACTAACACTATTTGCACACACTGTGAGTGAAAAAGGGCCCTATACCCGGGTTCATGGGAACATAAGGAGTGGAGGTGAATCTGTGATCATGCTAGGTCTCCGACTTGCTTGATTACAGTGAACCCTCATCTAGAGCTTTTCTCTTTGAAAACTTATTGTTGCTAGTAGTCCCTACTGCTGCAGTATGTTCTTCGAAGGGGATGATACCTCTAGAAACCATCAAGAGAGATATGATTACCTTGGGGATTATTACTAAAAGCCTAGTTAGCTCTTTCCCTTATAGGTCCCTTAAATAGGGGCACGGAGCAAACACGTTGCGTGCCATTTTTCACACTGCCATGCATAAGTATCATATACCCTTTTGCTTATATTTGTTTGTGAATATTGTCGTACTATGTACATCCCCGTGTTGTGCCTTTCGCATATGCATCATGCGTAGGTTTCGTCTTTGATCCCCTCACTTTAGCAAACCAACGAAGGGTCCGTGTCACCGTTTTAAATACATACGTTGGGGTACTTTGCTACCCCTAGACGTTGTATCTAAGAAGGAGACAGTTTCTCGGGCTCCCGTATTCGTAAATTGCATCTGTGTCATATGCATTTCTTCATGCATTCATCCATTCCACCCATGATAGATGTCGGAGTTTTGATTCGCACTAGATTTTATTTCACTTTAGTAAAACATGGGATTAAGTCAAAAGTCTTCGTTTAAAAAGAGGTCAAGGTTAAAAGC
>NC_016089.4:18779560-18784624 GCF_000004515.6 Glycine max
AGAACTTCCCCGATTGCTAGCCAAGGCCAAAGCAATGGCGGACACCTACTCCGCCCCCAAGGAGATCCACAGACTTCTCAGCTATTGTCAACATATGATAGACTTAATGGACCATATGATTAGAAACCGCTAGGAAGTTTGTATTGTCGCTCAGATCTTGACTAGTTATAACTTTTTGAATAAAATGAGTTTATCCCACGTTTTTACTCCAAAAATCAGTGCGAATCAAGTCACTCCCGCATTTTATCTCTAGCATGCATTGTATGTTGGTCTCGTCCTTTGTCACGGGAAGCCGGAAGGTCCATATCACCTTCTTAATTGTGCACATGGGGCACTGCGCCCCCAAATGCGCAAGTAAGAAGAGATAATTTTCCGGGCTCTCGTGTCCGTAAAATGCATTCATATCATGCACCACATAAGCATCTCTTCATAACATCATAATGGACATATCCTGCATTTGTCCGTTATCATATTCCAGCCTCACATTTTGCATGAGTCATGGCATCATCATGCATATGCGTTCAACAAACTTTTTGATCTGCAAAATTGCATACCATTTGTTTTCATGTTTGCTCATCCTTGCGTTTTCCTCTACAAAACAAAAACAAAAAGGGGGAAGCGTGAAACTTCACACTACATTCTTAGTTTCATGTGTTAGGCACCACGAGCCAACCATGTTGGGATCATAAACCCGTTTCACTTAAAAAAACAAAATAATTGAACATGGTACCTAATGCATGGTTAACTAGGAAATGGTGTTTCTTCGGGCATCTCAATTTCATAATTACATTTTCCGTGCATAAGCTTAAAGTATGCCCGAGTCATTCATCCCTATGAGATGTTGTCGAAGTATTGGCGATCAGAATTGCCATTCCTTGGATTATAGGGTTGAACCAAGCTCATGCTTTTACAAAAAGGTTCATCAAGTCAAGTTGAAATATGGAAGTAACCGTCTTGCAAAATTGGGGCAAAAGATGAATTGAGTCACATCACTGCTTCGTCTACTGCCAAACATATTTAGGATTATTGATGTCCTTGTTACTTCCAGTTTCACCTTGTGATGGACCATGTTGTTTTAATGAAAATCTAAATTGATTTAACCCTATGTCCTGTGTAAAATTTGCAATACTTCAACTGTACATCATTCGCATGCATCCATGCTTTTCATTGGTTGCATTGCTCGTTGCATTCTTTCCTTGAAAAATAAAATAAAATGAACTTAATCATTGTTATAAAAAAGAAAGGGACACGCTTTACGACGCCCTTACCGAACTCGTGCTAGAGCTAGAGTAATGGGTGAAGTAGAGGAGATACAAGAGAAGATGAAGGCCGACGTGGAGGCCATTAAAGAGAAAATGGCCACAATGATGGAGGCCATGATGAGCGTGAAGAAGATAATGGAAGCCAATGCGGTTGCAATTGCCGCTACCAGCGTTGTTGCTAAGGTGAACCCGACGTCCCCATCCGGCCTCAAGCAAATGAATCATCCAACCTCAAATATGGTAGGCAAAGATTTAGGAAGTACGGGCGGCCCCCATGATGTGCAAATTCAAAACGAGCACGCCTTCCCGTCATATGGCTTGCCTCTCAACTATACGCCACCCAATGTGGCGTACACTCCCAATAAGAATGTCAATAACTCCACTCCTATACCCATTGAAAGCCAGCAACCCCAAACTGATCATGCACATGTCTCTTAAACCGTGGAAGAGACTCATGAAATTCCCCATCACAATCTAGCCGACTTCGAGCCTTGGCTCGGATATACCACTGAAGGGCAAGCAGTTGGTGGTATACCCCTACAAAACCCTTTGGAGGGCCCTCAGTATCACCCACAACTGCACCTCTTGCATTCCACAGCGGTTAAAAACCCTCATGACTATGGCAGGAATGGGAAAGTTGGATCATCTAGAGGAAAGGCTCAGGGCCATTGAAGGAGGTGAAGATTATGCCTTTGCTAACCTAGAAGAGTTGTTCCTAATACCCAAACATGGTCATTCCCAAGTTCAAGGTGCCGGACTTTGGCAAGTACAAGGGGACTACTCGCTCCAAGAACCATCTAAAGATGTACTGTCGGAAGATGGGGGCATACGCAAAAGATGAGAAACTGCTGATACATTTTTCCTGAGAAAGTCTTACTAGGACAACTGTTGCCTGGTATACTAACTTAGGAACCTTCTTGAGTCCATTCTTGGAAGGACCTAATGGTTGCCTTCATTAAGCAGTGTCAGTACAATTCTGATATGGCTCCGGATAGGATGCAACTACAAAAAGTGTGCAAAAAGGGGGCACGAATCTTTCAAAGAATACGCCCAAAGATGGAGAGACTTGGCAACTCAAGTAGCACCCCCAAAAACAGAGAAAGAGATTATCATAATGATAGTAGACACGTGACCGGTGTTCTACTATGAAAAAAATGGTGGGTTACACACCTTCAAGTTTAACAGATTTGGTCTTCGCCAGCAAAAAGATCGAAATGGATCCGAAAAGAGGCAAATTTGATCATCCTACTAGGACGACTGAGAAAACTGGGGCAAATGAAGAGGGTGAGAAAGAGGGAGAAACCCATGCTGTGACTGCCATTCCTATACGGCCAAGTTTCCCACCAACCCAACAATGTCATTACTCAGCCAATAACAAACCTCCTCCTTACCCACCACCCAGTTATCCACAAAGGCCATCCCTAAATCAACCACAAAGCCTGTCTACCGCACTTCCAATGACGAAGACCACCTTTAGCACAAACCAAAAAAAAAAAAAAAAAAAAACACCAACAAAAAGGAATTTTGCAGCAAAAAGCCTGTAGGGTTCACCCCAAATTCCGTTGTCATATGCTAAACTTGATCCCATATCTACTTGATAATTCAATGGTAGCCATAACCCTAGCCAAGGTTCATCAACCTCCATTTCTCCGAGAATACGACTCGAACGCAACGTGTGCTTGTCACGGAGAAGCCCCGGGGCGTTCCATTGAGCATTGTAGGGCTCTGAAGCATAAGGTGCAAGGTCTAATTGATACGGGCTGGCTGAAATTTGAGGAGAATCGCTTGTTGAATCCTGACATTGACAAGCAACACCATACATGGGGCAATTCTGGAAGCTGTTGTTATGACTCATCAGGATTTTCAAGTTTATGCCATAAACCACAGTTACAATGTTAAATGATATGGATAAAATGGACATCCTCTCACGAACACATCTTTGCTTATTCAACTTCCACCGGAATGTGAGTGTAAGCCATTGGTCTGTTTGCTCAAGCAACCTGCGCTCCTGAGTGTTGACTTCCAAGACCGTTCAATCAGAGATTACTCATCTTGCACGTTGGTAGGGGTACCGTAAAACAACGAGCAAAGTTCAAAACAAATAAGTTTCAAAATAAAAAATAAGTTTCAAAATAAAAAATAAAAAAGCATTTGATTGACTGTGTTTTCAAGTAAAAATATAGACGTTCATGTGACCTCATTTTGTCTTTTTAGAGAGAAGTGAGTTATCAAGAATAGGATGTTGGACAAATGGCCTCAGTTACCTTAAGAAAAAGGGGGGTTGAATTAAGATGCAAAGACTATTCCCCAATTGAACTATCACTCTCTCTTTTCGGATTAACAATGCACACAGGGATAACCCTTCCCTTGTGTTCAGGAATCCTCTACAACAAGAGACCCACGGTCTCTTAATCCCTTTTCAGAAATAAGAAGAAGAGAAGAAGAGGTCTCTCGTAAAAGAGGTAGATTGTAAAATGAAGATCAATCAAAAATTCCTTATTGAATAAGCAAGTGGTTGACCAAGGAATCTTTTTGAGAGGATAAGACATTTCAGTTCAGAAAAACTCTTGATCTTTCGAGAGGATAAAACTGTTTGGGCAATGAAAACTCTCTTTAAAACATTTGAATGGCCGTTCATAAAACATTTGAATAGATATGTCTCTTGGAAATTATTTTCTGAAAATCCCCTCTGGTAATCAATTACAAGACTTATGTAATCGATTACAGGTTTTAAAAATTTGTATTAAAACATTTTCAACTACTGGTAATCGATTACCAGTGAGCAAATCTCAATTTGAAATGATAGAATTCTTTGGTCAAACCTTTTGTTTGTTTCAATTTGGAAACTTCTTCCTAAAGAGTCTAAGAGATCAAACTTGATCATATATCTTGACTTTCTTGGATTCTTGTCTTGAATAAAACTTAGAAGCATTTGATCCTTTAGCATCATCAAGACATCAAAACATCTTGCTTCTACATAGGAGTCATTTGACTTAATCCATCAACTGAAAGATCCTTCAACTATTTCTCGTCCTTGGAAAATTCTTTTTGCAAGAATCAACTGCTTCTTTCATTCTTCCTCACTACGAGGTCGTGAAAACAAGACAACACTTGGTACCTCTAAGCCCTACACTGGGGCAACGAAAGGCACCATGCAAAAACCTCAAGCGAACCTAGGGGCAGATTAGAAGTTCTCACCCAATAGGTTCCCTCCTACAAGGTCATGACGAAAGGCAACGATTGGTACCTCAAAGCCTTACACTGGGGCAATGAGGGGCACCGTGCATGAGCCTCAAGTGAACATAGGGGCCGATCAAAAGTTCACACCCGTCGATGTTTTTAAACAAGAAGAAAAAAGGGAGACAAGCCCTGGAATTTCAATAGATTGATTAATTATCAAACGACTCCATTCCCGTCACTCCAAAATGGTCAAGTGACTAAATCAAACAGAACATACACTCTGAGGGAGTTCCCGGAGAGATTTGCAAAAAGATAGGATGAGGTTGCATGAATTATCACCTCTTTCAAAAGGACAGTCAATCTGTGTTTTCCAAAAAAAAATCAAATCAAAATCAAAATCACAAAATAGGGAAAGAATGCCATGAACATTGTACAACTTTCCATTACATTGCATTGTTTCATATAAAGTCCACATTTACCCAAATTTCACAACAAAGGTTGCATGCATCTGCATCCCTCAAAATCATGTTAACTACATAGATTTCCTACATCTAAATGTCCAAATCTTTTGAATTTGGGATGACCGGCTCTCTCGATGAGTCGATCTCTTGCTTCGATCTCT